>NW_010531431.1:7872-15251 GCF_000687285.1 Phaethon lepturus | reverse complement strand
GGGAAAGAGACGTGTTAATGCTTTTATTAAATTTGCATGCTTCAGTGGATTTCTGTAAGGGGTAAAAAATGTAAATGCATGCTGTACTGTACTATATACTTGTCCATTATAATACAAGAAGTCCTTTGTAAATGTTCATTAGCCACATTCACTAGCTAATTACTTTTTAAAATATTTGATTACAGGAGCAATTTACAGCAATGAGGGATCTCTATATGAAGAATGGTCAAGGGTTTGCACTAGTATATTCTATAACAGCACAGTCCACATTTAACGACTTGCAGGACCTGCGGGAACAGATTTTACGGGTTAAGGACACTGAAGATGTAAGTAGAATAATTTTTCCTTTGCAAATGTTTAGAATGTTTTTGTAACTAAGCATACGGAAACTTGTGAGCAAAATTCCTTTCTAAGAATATTCTTAGCTGTATAGGAAAGTTTTGTGTTGAAGTAAGTTCCCTTAGCATTGTTTGTTACTTTCAGTGTCGTTATTTGAGGTTCAACAGCTGCTAAGGGGCATAATGAAACCAGATTTTTCATATGTAGTGGAAGGGTAACAGTCTTTGGAAATAGAGGGAGTTGGTTGAAAAAACAGCGCTTTTTTTTTTTCTCTCTCTCCCCTTTTACCTCCTTTCCAGTATTTGCATATTCTTCTTTCACTGTGCTTTAGCAGTACTTTTTTTCCCTCAAAGTTAAGGAACAATAATAGTCTAATTCGCCAATACAATGTTCCTAGTAGCTCTCTGGCTGTCTTACGATGGAGACTAACACTGCTTTTCCCAAGTATATGGAGCGGGAACAGAAGTACAAAGCTGTGACGTTTCCCGAAGGTCAGCTGTGAAGTCTCTCGAGTCCTGGAGCCCTCTGTGCCGTCCGCACGCGTACGGGTCATAATCCAAGTTGATGAACTTGGAACTGCAAATAGAAAGGACATGTGCAGCTTATTGACCAGACTGTGCTTTGTAATTTAAGTGTCATTAGTATTAATACCCTTTTTTTGGGAAATCACTGAATGTTCCTTTATTTTCATTTCTCTGTGTGAGAAGACACCATCAATAGGGTCTGGGGAGGCAGGATGGGGGCCTGTTTAGTTGCCTCCACTCCGGCTGCTGGGGCTGTTTGTTAGATTAAGTAGTCCTGGGTCTTGTTGCACAAAGCAGAGGTTCCTTTACCGTAGCTGTGCGGTGTCTCTCGGTTTGTGAGCTCTGCTTCACTCAAATCCATCAGCTGTGAGAGCCCATCAGCTTTCTCTTGAATCGTCTTCTGAATGTTGAACCAAAACTTTTATAGAATTTTAGGTTATCATATGAAAATGTTCTTACCCCTTTCTGAAGAAGAGGAGGAGGAGGATGATGATTAAGGGTCTGTGGCTGGGGTCTGTCACTCCCATGACGCGAGCGTGTGAGCAGGGAGGGTTCAGCTTTGCGCTGCGGTATGCCTGTCCCTGGCAATGGCAGTGGCACTCTGCAGACCACCCTCACAGTCCGAGGCTTTTAAAGTCTCGACAGTTTTCTTTGTTCCTTCTGTCATTTGACAAAATCTGTAACCCAAAGGAGGTCATGCAGTTGTATGAATTAAATCATTAAAAGTCTCTGAAAGTCTTAGCTAGTGATGCAAGACTGTCATTTTGCTTATTTAAATTCCTTTTTAAAATAAGGAAAAATTAAGATAGTTTTGCGTTCAGTCCTGTTTGACAGAAGAAAACTATTGACTGTATTTCCACTTCAGGCCCTGACCGCTGTAACTGGAACTCCTTGTCAGGCTTTTAATTATAAAGGTATGATGTAGGTGAGGTTGCAGGTGGCTTTTGCCATGGTAGCCATGTGGCTGGTGGGGACGTGTGAGAGCTCTGTCTCTGTGTAGGCTTCCTTCAAAAGAAGCTGCAATTAAATTTTTTTTTTTTTTTTTGCCTAAGAGTTGGTCAGTGTATTCAAGGGATTGCTCTGAGGAGTGTGAAAAAGATTGCCTGTTTTTTTTTCCACTGACAGCTTAAAAGCAGCCACTGCCTTCGATGTTGGTTGCTTTTGGGTTGTGTCAGCCGCTTTCTGGCTCCCCAGCAGAGCTGTGGAAGCAGCAGCAGCCCCTCACTCGGAGCCCTTATCTCCTTACAGTCTCCTGCGGCTGGGGGAGCGGTGGTGATCGGTAAAAGGGCTGGGACACGTATTTAGGCCAAATCCTAGGTAAACCATGTGCATTGTATCTAAATAGCCATTCAGGAAAATGCAGTTTGAGCAGTGAGCAGAGTGTGCCGGGGTGGTTTGAGCACAGCCAGTTGTGGGGCTGAGGGCAACCTCTCGGGCTGCTTCGTTCTCTTGGATCTTCATTGTTCCGTGTCCTGATAACCTTGTTTTGAATGGCTTTGGTTCCCTCCTTGGTTTAACAAGCTGAACTTCTATTTATGCAAAAACTGATTTTCCTTTAGGTAGGGATTGTGCTTGCATAAATCCCTGGTAACACGAGTCCTTCATTAGCCTCTCAGTCAGAGCCCAGCGCTTCGCTCAGCTGCACTCGCTGGAGGGGAATTTGCACCGTAAGCTGGTCAAGTTCATAGGACAATAGAGACTGTTGCTTTCGTTTTTACTTCAGTGATTTGATTTAATTATTAAAATGAATTTATTTATTTTGTGTTAGGGGGATGTTACTTGTTGAATCCAAGCTTGAGGACCTTCTGAACATTTAAGCCATGTTCTGCTGAATTAGGAAAATGCACTCCTTCCTGTATTTAGTTTCAGAATGTGTCTTTTAAAATCCCAATACTTAAACCGTTAAATTAGGTATGTCTAACAAACTTTAAGTTCCAGTCTTTTACATGAAATAGTAAATGATCAAAAGCTAATCGTTTATGAAACTCTGGTTTTGGCTCAATGATAAACAATTACTACCTTTTGAAATAACCTTATACAGAGTTTCATGTCTTTCCAACCCATACTGTTTACCTATCTTAAGTATCTTTTTTTTCCTCTATTATTTCATATCTCAATATACTTTATTTTTTTGCTGAACGTGTTCAAAACACATTTTCATATTTTGGTATGAGAAAATTTCTCTTAACTATCTAGAAACTGTAAAGAATGGGATTAAGCTGATACGGTTGTAAATATCCTGTTGGTCTCTGATGTGAAATAAGCTTTTGTGGATTTGCCTCATCTGTATTGTGACTTAAGGTTTCTGATGTAATAAGTAAAACTTGTCTCTCAAAAATAAAAATGTGATCATTTTCTAATCAGTATGTCTGTTTTAAATAGAAAAATTGATCTTGAGTGTAGTTGAATCAGGAAGAGACTACAAATATTAACACTGAAGTAGATTAAAAATGTACAGTGTCTTGTAAATTACCAAAGGAAGTGGATAATGATTTATTTTCCAGCTGGAAAGTACTTGTTTTCTGTTCAAAGAATTAAATGCTTCAGGAAGTGGAGCAGGGTGCACACCCATTATCAGCAGTTCTTTAGGGTTTTTTTTTCTACTTCTACATAGCGTAAGGGAAACAGGATGCTGTCACTGTTGTGTGCATGCAAAGCACTGCAGTGTGTCCTGCAAATCTTGCTGTGGTCTCGCGATGCAAAATCCACCTTAGCTCCGGTTGTATCATCCCCTAAGGTCTGTGAGGTGCAGGTTGTAAAAACAAACTTCAAAATTATATGTAACCCACAATTCTCAGGCGTAGAAGGTCCTGAACTGTGTATCCGTCTCCAAACTGGACGTGAAAATGTGGAGGCTGGAGGCAGGCGGATGTGCGGTGTTGGGCTGGGTGCCCCAGCTTGCATGGTCCTTGGGGAAGGGTCCTGCAGGACGGGCAGGCAGCGACTGCGCTGTAACCTCATTGTCTTGTAGGTATGGAAATGGCACCTGAGGGTAAGTAGTTTTGGTTGTTACGGAGGTTTTTTGAGTCCTTTGGGTGTTTTTTGTTTGCTTGTTCAAGATCTTTTCTACATATTTGTGACATCTTGGTGGGCTGCAGCCACAGCAGGGACTGCCTGAGAACACAGAAAGTCTTCTGAAATCATGTATCAGGGCATTATTTCTAAGATGTCTTTGTACTGGTCTTAATTTATTTTTTTTGCCTGATTTCTTTCTCCTGAAAGAGTTTTAACTCAATATCTAAATGTAACTGATGAGAGAGCAAGTATCCTGCTGCTTACACTCACCAACGCTTACTCTGATACTTTGAGGCAAAGGGATTTATAACTTACTAAGTGCGGACTGAACTTGGCTGTGCGCTGCACCAGGCAAACACAGTCGCAGTCCGGTGAGAAACCAGCAAGCTACAGCTGAGCAAGAGACCCCGTCCTTTCTGTTGCCCCTTGTGCCATGTGTGGGAGGGCTGTCCCAGGGCTCTGGGCAAGCCGAGGGACCCCTCCTTTCCGTGCAGCCTAATGCAAGCACATTAGTAATAAGCATTTACCACAGCCAAGGTCGTTTTCCTACGGTATTAAATTTCTCTTTTTCTGTAGGAAATGTCACAAGGAATATGGTTTCCCTAAAGCACTTTCTTCCTCGTGAACGAGCAAGAAGGTGACTCACCCAGACACCTTAGAAAGCCAACAGCTTAAGGAGAGGGACAGATGCCCTTTCATCATTGCCTTGAACAAATGATTTGCCTGTATTTGCGTCATGGGTGTAGGATGAATCTTTTGAACATGTATCAAACGTTTGTTTTAATATTGCATGAGATTATTGATTGGAAGTGATGTCCTTTCAGGAGCTGAGCTGCCAGGTGGTCACTAGTTGGAAATTTTAATTACTCTAAGCTAGTAAATATCAAGCACAGTGTTTGTGTGTTTTGTAGTGAACATCCTCTTTTCTGTGTGTATGCAAAACATTTCAGTAGTATGATACTGTATTGAGATGAGAAAGGAAGGTGGTCTTGTGCATGGGGCTGTGGGAATACTTGGCTGCACGGGATTATTCCTTTTTATTCTGTGTCCAGGGCAGTGCTTTTCAAAGGTGCTTCCATTTATTGTTGTATGGCTTGACAACAGGTTGACAAGCCAGGTCAAAGGGGCTGAAACATATATAATGTATGTCTTAAAACACATGCTGTATGTTCTGTTGTCTACAGTAGGCTAAGTTGGCAGGCACTTTAGCCTACTGTCACATGAAAGTCCTGAAATGCATTTCAGTAGTAAATTAAGTTTTTGACTAGAATGGTATTGGATGTAGAGACCAGAAAATAAATCTTTACTAACTTAAGATTGTGCTGCAATATTGCCATTTGGTTTTACGGTGTCCTCCATGTGTTTAATTCTTAATGAACTAGGGTGTCTATAGTATGGACCTTCTTCAGCCCTCCCAGCAGACATCTAAATTCCAGTCTAGTCTGTGAGCTCTGCGGAACTTACTTCTGATTTTTATTTTTTTCATACTGTCTATATTGTCTGTCTCCACACCCCCACCCCCCCCGCCCCGACGTGCATTTGTAAGCCATAGCATTACGGTCCTTGTTGTACGTTAACTTGCTGACGGATCTCTTGTTCTTGCTCGTCTCCTTTCCCAGGTTCCAATGATTCTGGTTGGCAATAAATGTGACCTGGAGGAAGGGCGTGTAGTCGGCAAAGAACAGGGTCAAAACTTAGCAAGACAGTGGTGTAACTGTGCCTTTCTAGAATCATCTGCAAAGTCCAAAATCAACGTTAATGAGGTAAGTATCAGCTGTTCCATTGTCTTTCCTGCTGCAGCATGAATCCACAGTAAGCCAGCATGCAGTCCTTCATATATTTCTTAATCAGGAAGATTCAGGATTATTCTGAAATAGCAGCCTAGGAAAGGCTTGCGATGCAGTGTATTTTAGCTACTGCCTTCTGTTTTTTTTAAGATCTGCCCATTTTTCTCTGTCAAGGGTGGGTGACTTCTCCAGGTAAGTGTTTTCTATAGCCTGTGTCAGATGACATGAATGGCAGAGGGTCCTGAGACCCTCCTAACTGGACTCTTAAGTCCAGTTAACTGGATGACTCTTAGCTTAGATAAACTTTATTTGGAAAGTATACTTTTTGAAGGTAACTGCTGCTGCGCTTCAGAATGTGGATTATGCCTCATTGTATTACGTGTCATGTTGCGTAGCGTTGGCTGTTGTTTTTGAAAGTATTTGCTTTTCACACTCCTGCTACATCTGGCTGCTCAAGCAGACCTCCCATCACAGTCCTCCTCTGGTAAGCCACTAATTTACTGAGACCATGTCCAAACATGTATCTGTCTAAGCAGTTCCCCGTGTCTAAGTGAGAAACACCTTCGCAATCGGTGTGCCTTTGACTGCTGCCTGAGGTAGTGCAGTTCTGCTGAGGGAGCTCCTGCTTGACATCAGGCACCAAGTTTTTATTCTCTGCTGTGAATTATCTGACTCTGACAGAGGCCAGGTTTCCAGCCACAAAAGCTAAGGTGACCCCATTGAGCATAGCTGGTTTGGTGCCCAGAGATAACTGGGGCCGTTTAGAGGGCTGTGTGATAAGCAGGAGCAGCAGGATCTTGGACTGGACCCAGGGTTAATTTGGCAGCTAGTGGGACGTGCACAGCACTGCATCTACCCAGCTGAAAGGGAAGGGAGCTCCAGGCTGCGTGAATTGCAGCTTCTGTTGTTGGGATTAGCCTAGCTGTAGTGCACACTAATCTAACCTGGTAAATATAGCTCACTGAGCTAGACTCGTGCCAGAAGGGGTTTTTTTTGTGTTTGTGTCTGAGCTGTAGTAAAACTATGACCGTTAATGGAGAAGCTAGTGGCTCAGTCATCGAACAGATCACCGTGGAGTATAACAAATTCTGGTTTATTTCTATCTCCACAGTTTGTGGCAGAGACTGACCTGTCATTAGCCAAAGCTTAAAGCTCTCCTGAGAGCTGTGCAGGAAAGGGGATTCTCTAGTAGGCAGAACACAACTGTCCTGGGGCGAATGCACGCCCATGGTTTACATGCACTCATCCTTAACGTGTGAATCCTGTGTCTCTGTATTTCCCTGTCCTGTCTACTGCCTCCAGTGAGGCTCAGATCATAGAGAAGAAAATTATTATCCGGAAAATTAGTTTCTGGTTTTATTGTGATCTTAATTTTCTGGCTTTCTGCCAGTTTATATTGTCTGGTTATGAAAAGCATAAAAGCTGAGGAAATCAAAGAGAAGAAACACTGCGGATCAAGCAACTGATTGTACTGGTTATTTGTTCTGCTGCCTCACAGACAGGGGAAGCGTTTGCATTATTCTGGTTTTTGGGTTTTTTAGCTACTTTTGAGCTTTCTAACTTTGTTAAAATTTGGGCTGAAGTGTGACAAATTTCTATGTGTATTTGCTGAGTGAAACAGACCCTTTGCGCAATAAGCTTTTAATACAGGCGAGAGTCACTCAGTAGCAGCACTTCAGATAGATGTCTTCTGGTGACCTGTGTGACGCTCTTT
>NW_010531431.1:6801-7860 GCF_000687285.1 Phaethon lepturus | reverse complement strand
CATTCCTGAAACCTTGCTGCAGACTTCACTTCTGTACTCAGTCAGTACCAGCACTTAAATAATCTAACCCTGGATTTTTTTTTCCAGAGGGATTTCCTTCCCCCCACCCCCCCTTAGTGCTGGGAAGGTGAGTGGTCTACCTCAAAACATTCAAGGATCTCGTTTGCCAGAGCAGAGATGGTTGGTGCCTTCAGAAATTCAGATTCCTCCTGCACATCATAATTACATTCAAATCACCTTGACTCTTGTTTATAAAGGCTTAAATACTGAATGCTGTTTTGCATCAGCATAGAAGATGCCGCTTATTAATTGGTTTCTCCTACAGGAACTTTTTCTTTGTATCTCATCTGTACACTTCTGAACAGCTTGGCTGTGTCTGTTGGAGAGTACAAACTGCTACTTTTGCCTGAGGCTGACAGTAGAGAACTGTAGCAATAAATTTAGTAAAGGAGTAGCATGAGCAACTCAAATGCTATTGTAAAATATTTCACATGAGAGCTTGCTAAAGCCACGGTCACATTTGTTTCATTTGAAATTATTTCACTGTGCACTAGTGCTTTTTCATGTAGATAATAGCTAGAAAATCTTAAAATTCCAGTTGTTGCAATTTGTTATAAAGTTTCTTTGTGTTCTGAATTTCTGAATCAACAAGAATTTGTGAGCTGTCAGCCACTCCAGGAAGGAAAAAAAGTAAACAAGGACAAGGGTGGAGCTTTCTGAAAGTTTAAATATTTCTCCTCAATACTGTGACACAGCTCCAAGCATTTTTGCAGAGCTCATTTTGCTATAAATGGGTTGAGTATTGCTGGGAAAACAACTTGCAGCAAATGCGTTCTCAAGAAACTCTTCTCTGAAGCTCTCATCCCCTTCTGGAAATGTCTGAGTTCGGGGCAGATGTTTTGCGTCTTCTCGCAAATTTTAATAATAAAATCAAAGATTAGACCAGGCAAAAAGGTGAAGTGATTAACAGCTTGAATCTGTTTGGCAAAGAGGAAAATTAACAGCGAATCCTATGCAGCGGGTGAATGAAGACCACTTTTGAAGGTGAAAGCCAAGGAA
>NW_010531431.1:4135-6770 GCF_000687285.1 Phaethon lepturus | reverse complement strand
TCCCTACAGTGAGAATACGCTGCTGCTGGTGTAGCAATGCTCTGCAGCGACACATCAGCCCACGGAGCACTAGTGAGAAGATCATCCTTAAGGACATTATGCCTCTCTTTTAAAAAACCTTTTGTCATTCCCCAGTTTTCTCCCACTTTTCCAAAGCAATGGATTTTTTGCCATTTCGTTGCTGTGCTCTTATGAAGCCTTTGATCATATGCGAACTCAAGGAAAAAGCCATGTGCTGCAGTACAATGCGTTTGCAGCTCCCTTATGTTCTGCATGCTGATGTGAGCTCTGTACACTCTTGTTCCATAAGCAGTTGCTTGAGAAACATGTTTAAGTAAATGCAACCAGCTTATTTGGCTTTATAAGACTGCATCCTGCAGGAAAGAGTATCAGCTTGCCAACCTGCCTAATTTTTGACATTTGCATAGTGTTTTATCACTTTGATTTTTCAGTTTGTGTTTTTCATTTTCAGATCTTTTATGACCTGGTCAGACAGATAAATAGAAAAACACCAGTGGAAAAGAAGAAGCCTAAAAAGAAATCATGTCTGCTGCTTTAGACTCCCATCGTGCAGCAGCTCTGAGCCAGGTAAGAGGTGTCTGAGTTCTACCTACAGCTCAGGTGATGGGATCATGAGCTGCTCCCAGCATAGAGAGGACTCGCTCCCCTTCCCTCCACTCCTCTTCCTTCTGTATACTCCCAAATATAAAATTCCTTCCTATTCTGCTGCATTTGTTGGACTCTAAAAAAGACAGTTCTACTGACTGACCTTGGCAGAGAAATACCGTCTTCTCTCCCTTTCCCCTTTTGCTTGGGTTGATGAGTGCAACAGAGCAGGAACTAATGGAGACAGGCAAGGGGCTTCCTTTTGACTCTTGCAGGTTCTTCCTCTGTCTTGTGACACCGTGCTCTGAGCCACCATGGGTCACTTTTGCTTCCTTTTTATCCTCTGCTGAAATTTAGTAGCATCTATGTAACTTGTGGTGGTGTTGCAGCTGCTATCTCAATCCTAGGTGATATGGGGATAATTGCAAATTGGTTTGGGTGGGCCGTGGATTTCAATGGCACAGAAATAAAAAGCTACCCACCAAAAAAAAACCCCAACCAAAACGAAAACAAAAAACCACCCCAACCTATAGGTTGGACATAGCTATAAATAATCTTCCTGTGTATCTTGGCAGGGTGCTTTGCATGCTTACAGCTGTTCTATCACACTCTTGAAAGAAAACATCATTTCTGCAGCATCAGGTTTGGACAGAAATGCCCCCTGAGCTGTTAGCCTGTTAGCACACGGGTGTGCTGTACGGCACTGTTCGGAGGCAGAGGAGGGTGCAGGGTAAGTGGCCCATCTCAGCACTAGGAAGTAAACAGGCAGAAAGCCGGCAGATTGCCCTGAACGGTGGTTGTAGCGCAACGCGTGTCCAGCCTGCGAGCACAGCGAGGCAGAGCAGCAGCCCGGCCCAGTGGGGATGAGTTGGGGAGGAATGAAGTCAGTGCAGCGCTCTGGGTGTGCCGGCTGCCTTCGTCATCTTAGGCTGCACAGGCTGTCAGCTTCTGATGATTTCCGTGACCTGTCAGAAGCTCTATATTCTGCTTTTTAGTTTCATAAATAGGTGTGGTGAAGCTGGCAAAGCAACTCAAGTGCCCTTGTCCTACAGCATTTAAAACAAACATCTGGTCGTAGAAGGATTTCAGGGATGAATTCCTGAAAACAGATGGCTGTCTGCCTTTGCCAGATCTAAAGTTCATACTGTTGATGGCCATTTAGAAGCCTGGGTAGGATAAGTGGAGCCATGCAGTTAACCTGGCTTCTAGTGACTTGTGCTTTATTGATTGATGACTCTTATCCTGAGCTTTCAATGCCAGAAAATAATGGCTTAGGGTTGTGGGGAAACAATGGCTTTAGGAAAAGAAATTGAAGAGTACGTCTCAAGTGGCTTTTCCTGTTCCTCAGGTGACATATCTGAATTTAGCTACGGTGGCGTCAGCCAGGATGAATTCTTGGAGACGGGCTTCCCCAGCCCTGGGGAGGACGTGCTCCGTGCCGGGCCCAGCGCAGCTCTGCCCTCGCCCTCCTGCCTGGGATCCTGCGCTGCAGAGCCCAGCGTCAGCAGCAGCATAGCACTAAAATATCAGCAACTGCTAAAGGAGTTGCTGCGTTCAGTCAATTGCTGATGAGACTTCTCATAACGTGGACTCCTACCCATGCCCCCGGATCTGCTCTAGATGGTCGAAATACTTCACAGTGTCTCCCCATTCTTTGTAAACCTCGTCCCAGTTCATTGCCTGTTTGTTACAGCTGGAATAGGGCTCAGGGAGGTCTCAAATTCATTAGACTTTAAGGACATCTCAGAAATATGAAAGAGTAAATCCCTCTCCCATAAATTGTTCATCCATTGCTGAATTCACACTCCCCTTGAAGGCTGCCTGTCTTGTAAAGCAGATGAGTTGGAAGGGCACTGTCGTTATCGCAGCAGAAGGACAGGCTGGAGGCTGCCTGTCACTGCTCTGCTGCAGTCACGGTAAAACAAGAACTTGTCTCCTAAAGACTTAGAGTTTCCAAAGTCTCTTTTCTTTCTGTACCTCTGAACTCAGAGGATGGTAGGAGCACACCCCAATATTGGAGGAAGAGAAG
>NW_010531431.1:371-4104 GCF_000687285.1 Phaethon lepturus | reverse complement strand
GCTGAAGTGCTGCGTGTTTTTACAAGCCTGGGTGCAGGCTGTTGTCTGGGGAAGCTTTCAGGCCTTTGTTCGAGATCATTCATCTCGTGGGTAGGATGAGCAACATTCCCTCCATCATCTTTCTTTGCTTTTTCTAGATTGCAGGAATGAAGAACTGTTGCCTAAATGGAAAGTGCCAGCATTCCCGACTTCAAAACCTTATGGAAATTAATAACATATCTGAAGAAGCTTCTCCTGTTTTTATATACTATGAGAAGAATTTAGATCTTAAATGGTTTGCACACAGTCCCTGGAAAAAGAAATTGCTCTGTGTATCTCTCTTGGAAATTTAAGACAATAGTACTCCTCCTTTGCAACAGCAGTTAACAGATGTGAAAATAAGTATAATTGACTCTAGTGTATGATTATACAAAGGAGCATGGATGCATTTCAAATGTTAGATATTGCTACTCTAATTAAAATTTCATATTGACCCTTTTATCATAATTTCTCCCCATCAAGCACTAAAAATGTTCCACCATTATATTTTATATCTATAACTATAGATATATATTATCTGAAATTTCCCTTTGAACTCACTGCAACAAATAACTTTTTGAGTCATTGACGTAATTTTGTATTTAAAATTACAGAATATCATTATTTTCATTCTGCCATTATATTATAATTAAAAATGTTTGTGCGTAATGCTTTGGAAAAATGGGTGTTTTATAGGAAAAAACCTGGGATAACTGATTTCTATGGCTTTAAAAGCAAAAATATATAATATACTAAACCAACTCTTAATATTGCTTCTTGTGTTTTACTGTCACAGATTAAATTACAGCTTTTATGAATGATTAAATTTTAGTACATTTTCATTTTGTTTCTGTGTTTTTGTTACGGTTTCCAGGCTTTGTTTTTTATCCATGTTTTGTGAATTCTTCTTCCATTCTGGTAGATCAAGTGTTTTGTTAAAACAAATACCACCAGTGTGTCGTTATGCCAGTGGGATGTCTTCATGCACCCTCCTTGTTGGATGTATTTAATCATACCACACTGAAGTACAGAAGGCTACTTTTAATTAGTTTTGTATTTTCCTTTGAATGTTTAAAGATTGTGTTCCACTGAAAATACTTCCTCTGTACAATTATTTTTATATGTACAAATTTGGTCCAATACTGTATCAAGGTCTGACTTCTATGATGATCTTTGGTTTCACATGATCATGTACTTCGGGGGTGGAATGCCTGCTTTGGCGGGGAGCCCGTGATGATCTCCCATGGTCAGCATCTCGACGTGAAGCTGTGGAGCTGAAAGTTGGTTCTGTCTAAATACAATTTCAGCAAAGCGAACGTCTTAGATAAAATCTGAGTGACGTTACCTGGTCTGCACAGTCAGCTGAAGGGGCTTTTTGTTTCATTTTGGGTTTGTTTGTTTCTTTAAAATACCTGTTGCTTTCATAAAGTTTAGAAGAGCAGGATATGAAGAGACACATGGGTGCTCAGCCTCGATCCTTTTGTGTATACGCAAGTACAAGAACCGCCTTTGGGATCTGCGGGGCCCAAATCCCGTCCTCGGTGGGATGCTGCCTGGAGTTCCTGCAGTGTTGGAGGATTTGCTCCTGCTTCGCTTCTGAGTAAGTGAGAAGAGAAATGTATCTTCACAGTGGAGAAAACTCGGGACGGACTTTGTCCTGGTTGTTTAAATGGGAAATCTAAATGTAATAGCTCGCGAACAGTTGTTCCTGGACCCATTGTATAGTTTTATTGGAAACCAGGGGGGAGAAATTTCTATAAACAGGTTTTTCTGAGACGATGTTACTGATGCAGCTGTTGAATTATACAGAGATCCCAGTTTCTAAATGCAGCCCAAACACGACTGGATGAAAATATTTGGATGACAATAATGTGAAAACATCTGCCTACTTACAAGCTACTAGGGACAAACATAGTTACTTAGCTGGTTGTCTTCAACCTACCTATGTGCTTCCTTTTTCAGGAGGAGCAGAGGCATGCTATTTGCAGATTGGTTATCCTTACTAAATGTAAAAATATTTTAGTAATAAAGTAATTTTAATGTACCTGCTGATTGCTAGATGTCTCGTCTATAAAAACAGAAACCTAACCTTAATTTTCTAGCTACAGTGCGGTATGCAAGTTCATCGAACCCGATTCCATAAATGCCAAGTGTGTTTTATATGGAAGAGCTGGCAAAGCTGGGGGTGTGCGGTGGCTGCGCGACCTGCCAGCGCTTTTCCACGGCACTTCTGAGCTTCGCGTCTCTGCAGCGTCTCCCAGTCCCGCTGTTCCTGTGGTGTAACTGGTTTATCTGGAGAGGGCAAACCCAGGCTCTTCAGTGGCGTTGTCTGGCCGTAGCGGGAGCTGCCTGCAGCGTGTCGGGGCCCCTCGCCGAGCGCTGAGCAGCAGTTGGGTGTCCGAGGGCCACCCCACCCCACGGCTGCACCAGCTGCTCCCCGGGGAGATGCGTCTGCACCGTTCTCCTGCAAAAGCTGGGGTGCGAGAGAGGTTTGTAGTCGATGCTGACTCCCCGGGAGAGGCAGGAATAGCAGGCTGAGCCTGCCGTGTGCTCCGGGTTGCAAAATGAGTAGTAAATTTGGTGTAAGAGATGGAGGAAGAGGTCGAAGCAGGTTGGAAACGCTTCCCAAGCCAGTTGGCTTTGCCACTAGATGGTGGTGTCGGAAAACTTCAGGGGCTGAGAGGGGCTGGGGCGGTGAAGGCGCTGAATTCCACTACACCAGAGGGAAAACAGGCCGGACGAAGGCCCCGTTCCCATCCGTGCAGCTCCGGGGGCGGGAGGACGGTCCCGCTCCAGGCTGCCGCAGCGCGCTTCCCTCTGCACCTCGTACGATGAATTGGTTTTCTCTCTGGGTAAGATTTTTTGTATCTAATGGATTTTAGCACAATAGCCCGAATTCTGCCCTTGGGTACACTTCAGCAGCTGCTGCGTCATTTTACATCCAAACAGAACGTGTCCTGAAGCACTTGGTGCTTAATGTTTCATTGGGTTAAAAGTGAGTTTACTGAAGAATGTCCTAAAGAAAGGGTAAAATAATAAACCTCCCAAAAGTGGTCACATGCTTCTGCATTTGACCAGCACCCAGTCAAGCAAAGTAACATTTTGCTCTGAGGAAAGGAGCACATTTAAAATTTCAATGAAGCCCCACAGTTCCCAAAGTCACCCAGCTCCTACTCGTGTTGATTTGAGCTACGCACACAGCCAAAGTGATTCGCTGCTCTCTACAAACACGCTGTTCTTAAACTTCTTAGCCTGTATTCATCTACCTATTTTCGGCGTTACCCAAGGGTTATTTTAAATGACGTTTTTCCATCTAGTGTGGGTTGGATAGACAGTACCTGCCCGGTCCTGTGGGCCCTGCCTCACTGGAGAGTTGTAACTGCAGGTTTTGGTTTTGACCCAAAGGCGCAAGCGAAGCAGGAGCTGTGGAAGGGAACGTCGCGTCGCCTTCGGAGAGCAGCGACGCTGGCGCACGTGGGCTTCGCTCCGCCGCCTCTCAGCCGCGGCGCCGTCCCCGACGGTGCAGAGCGCGCTGGTGCGTGAGGTCTCGCACCCAGCAGCGACGCGGGAAAACTAACCTTAACTTCAGGGTTAACCTTTGCAAAACCACCACAGCTAATGGATGTTTTATCTGCGTTGCCAGGACTAGGCACTGAAGAAGCCAAATTGAGTTTGATGAATTAAAGGGCTGGGCACGGGCGGGGCCATCCCCCCC
>NW_010531431.1:0-240 GCF_000687285.1 Phaethon lepturus | reverse complement strand
GTTGTGCAGGAGGGGGTGGGCCAGCCGTTCTGGAAGGCTCCCAGCGGTATCGTGAAGCTGGTACAAAAATGAAAATGCCCAGCAGTAAAACAGCGCTCGGCTGCGCTCGGTGCCTGTGGGGTTCCCTGGACTTTTAACGAACTTGTTACCAGCGCGGGCAGTCGGCAGCCAAGGTACTGAGCAGCGTTTTGCGATGGTTTCACACGCCGCTCGCCTGGAAAACCAGTCCCCTTGCATGAG
>NW_010531430.1:2483-27292 GCF_000687285.1 Phaethon lepturus | reverse complement strand
CCATCCTCCCACCGCGGGGAGGTGAAAGCATGGCAAAGAATTTATTAACAGTCCTCCCGAGTGGGCCCACAAAAGCAGCACGACCTCTTTCTGTAACGGATGTGTTACACTTCTAGAAAAAAACCTGGTTTTCTCCAGTCAAAGTAGATTAATTTTCCTTTAAAGCTATTTTAGTTTGCTCAAGGCATCTTAAGTACCCTGTATAAATGAATTAGGAATGACAGTTTCTCTAGCAAGGGGATAGGTGACCATGTTCTTTTCTTGTACAGTACATACTTTCTGAGAACAAAGAATAAAAGCCAGCATGTTATCTGTATGCGTTATTTAAATGGCTCTCTGCCCTTGCTTTGTGAGAGTTTAACATTCCCAGTGATGTGTGGAGAAAGACTTTGAAACATAAAAATGGGACCTCAGATAACATAAAATTACTTCTCAGCAACAAATGCACACACCTGGCGGTCTATAGATGTGGTAAGCAAAGCACGGTGGAATTTTACAAACAAATTTACAGCATGTCAAAAGCTTCAGCGAGAAAGCAGATTGAGCGATGCTCTGCAATAACAGTACCTGCTTAAGAGTGCTCCACCGCAGCCCGCCTGGGCTGCAGGACATCTCCTGCCGCACAGGGATGCAAATCTTAACACCTTAAAGCAGACGGGGACTTATTTGTTCAACAAAATTTTCCTGTTACAATCACTTGTCATATTCTTGTAACTCTACGACCTTTTTCATGTCTTTGAGAGAGACGCAGCAATTAAACCGGGCTTCAGAAGAACTGATAGGGTGGAACCTTTTTCCTAGGTAAATTGTATTTCTGCTTACCGTAAAATATGAAATAAATACTTACTTTTAATTCCAAATTTATTTAAGTTTAGACCGCGTGGGATAAAGTATCCCCTGTGTCTCCTCTTCTGATGCACAATAAAGCACATGGTCGGCTCCCAGCAAACCTTACAGCATCTACAAGACAAGCTAACGGCACGTCCAGACCTCCTGGACTCCCGGGCACCCCTCAGGACACCGGTATGCAAGAAGGAGCCCACGACGCAATGACAGGAGAACCGTCACGGCGTGCTGCGAGGCTGAGACCGTGCGGATCAAGTTATCGGGCTGGGGCTGGGCTGGCAAAGAAGGCTGGGGAACAATTTTCTATTTTGCTCCTTTCAAAGCAAGTGAGGGAGAACAGCTTCTGCCAGAGCTAAACAAACTTCTGGGAAGTATTTATGTGCCCGGTCTGGGGTTTACCAGCCCCTGTTCTAATCAAGGGATTTGGATTTTATGTGGCTGATGGTTTAGTTATGGAGTTACTCATTGCAGAAAGCCGTTGCCTTGGTAGCTGGGTGACCCAGGGGGTTAATAAAGCGAATTTTCACCCCAGAGAGCTGTGATTCATGCCTGGCTTAACAGACGGCAGTAAATGAGTTTGGTGGTCTCAAACTAGCCCACAGACTCCCTGTAAAATCCCAGCATCATTTCAAAGGAATTTATCATAGCTGGGATTTTCTATTCATAAGAGAGCTAAGACTGGAATAATAGGGTTATGTTTCAGGGCAGGATGAGAGGCCATTAAGTAATCCTAGTATATTATTAAGTAATGTAAGTTTAAACACATATGCATAAAATGTCTGGAATTAAATTTAAAAAATAATTTAATTCCATTACGAGTTTAACTTTTGACCAAATAGTTGCAAGGAAAAAGGGAAACAGCCTTTCCCATACGGTGTTGAAGACAAAGTGTTATTTCACTATGTATGTAGTGACAGTGTACAGCTCTCTAGGAACGATAGTATCGCTTGTGGAAATGCAGTGTTTCAGATGTGTCTGAAGCACTTGTTTTTAGAGTTAGTCCTATAAAGATAATTAACTCATTCATGCCAAGACATGAGACAGTTTTTGAATATTTCTGTCAGCAACTGTCCTTAAATGCTTGTCTCCTCAAGAGACTAAGATTTAAATCTCACCGTGGACTGTTGCTTAAAAGGCAGGCAGCTGCCTGACAGCATTGTCCCACAGATATATCACCTTCTGAGGGAAACGTGTATCAGTCTCAGGTTAGTTAGTTCAGCACAGAGCATCATGTCAGAAGCAAAAAATATCGAAACAGCTGTTTATAGATAATTATAAGACTTAATCCCAGAGCGATGTCGATATCCTGACATAAACAATGTTTTTGCCTCTTTAGAGGGAAGTACATCTCAAATGTTTCTCATCTGGCTTTCTGTTCACCAAAGGGGCAGAACAAGGCTGGAGTATGTTTTACCTCTGCCCATAGCTCTGGCTGGATCCCAAGCTGACGTAAATCAGCATCATTCTGCCGTGATTCTTAGTTTCCAGATGAGGATCTGAATCTTTACTTACTGCCTCAGTCAGTGAGAAGTGGAGCCCAGAGCTGTCAGAGGGCTATCACTGGGCAGGTATATCAAGAAATCCAACAGACTGTAGTACATTTTCTCTTTATAAAGTATAAACAGCCCACATGTTTATGGATGACAGCAGTACTGGGAAGGGGGTGAGAGGGAGAGGTGTGGGGAGCGACAAATAGACTGTAAATTAAAATTAACTGCATCAGAAACTTGAAGGAAAGATCCAAGTTGGGTTCTGTGTGTAGAAAATATCTTATTGCAGTCAAGCCTGACCCTGTTCCTTGAAAAGCATTTCTCTGATTTGTTCAGGTCACAAGTGGGATGGAAATGAGCCTCCGTACTGCTTCTTCACACATCCGGATTTAATAGACTTTTTTCCACTGATAAAAGACCACTAATGAGTTCATTTTCAAGCTATTAAATTGGCTAGAATAGCTAGTTCTGCTGATGATTGCACAGAGACCTGACGGTCACAGTGGGTTTTGTCTTTGCCTGTTAACCATTTGCTGTCTCAGTGTTGCAATACAAATATCTAAGTCCATTTTGTGACACTGTGTGTTTCTCAGATGCCTGTAAACACAAATACTTCCTTCCCAGATAGCTCTTGTATCAGCAATTCTTCACGTGATCTAAACAATTAGAAGAACATTCACGAGGACATTTGAGTTTGGTTCTGGGTGAGAGCACAATTCATATTTTCCTTTGTTCGCTGAAATGTTTTATTTCAGAGTATGACAGTTCCTTCCTGATCTCGCACTCATTTTTTGGCTGGGCTTTAGTCTGTGCCCTTATGAAATGCATATGTGGAGTGCCCAGCATTACACAATACCTCCTGAAATCTTAAGGGAACAACTTATTTCTTTAGCCATACAAGTGAATGCAATTAAGGAATCACTAAGTGATTTCTCTTTTGGTTTAGATACACATCACTTGCACTACCACGCAGCCTGTCAGACTTTTACAGGCAGACGACTAGCTGCATGGCTGCTCAGCGCTGTAAACTCTGCCCTCCTCAGTGCTTGGGGGAGGCAGGGACAGGTTGTTCCTGACACTTGACGGCACCGTCTCTTTCTGTTCAGAGAAACTTCTAATGCAGTTGTGTAAAATACATGACAAATGGATTTGACCTCAATGTTTAATATATATGGGACTATGGATTAGACACCATGGAAAATTAGTTGCATACCTGCCTTTCAGCATATACCTGTATCATCCTGCACCACCCCTGCTCCTCCACCTCTACCTTGCCTTAACTCATCATTGCTTTTGGTTGGATCTCCCTGGAGAGAGCCACCCACAGCAGCACAAGCCATAAAAAATGTGGTCAGCACTAGACACAGCAAAGAACATGCTTGAAATATATCTGAAATATTGGAAAGTTATATGTGCCAGTTATTTAACATGAGTTACGGTTTTGGCTTTGTCCTTTTCCACCTGGCCCAGGGAAAAGGTAAGAAAAAGGAAGGGTAGTGGGGAGGCTGACTTTGGGCGCTGCCCTTTCACAGCCTGGCAGGCTGTTTCAGTCTCGGTGACTGCGGACTATATTACAGGTATTAAACAGGAGAAAACGTCAAGCTATTAAGATCAAGGACTGTGCAGCAATTTTAGAGGGCTGAGCACACATTCACTCTCTCCAGTGGCTTTGGAAATCCCACGTTTTATGTTTCTTCCCTGTATTCCACCAAGTCTCTGCCCGTGCCATGGGTTCTCATTATGTAATGAACACAGTTCTGCTGGTTTTTCCATCTTGCTGCGACTTGCAGCAGGTTTCCCTGCTTATTCGTCCCTGTGCTTACCTCCTAACCTCCTGCTGTACTCAAACATCTTGTTTTTCCGTTCTCCACAATAGGTTCCTTGGAACCACCTTTAATGAGACAGGGTTTGTAAGAGGCAGGAAAATGCAACACTAGATTCCTTTTCATATTGTACAAAGTTACAGATTTATGCATTTGTGAATTTTATGCTCATTGAATATTCCCTTTCAAGCTTAACTGATGTTTTCACAGACAATCAACCTGCCTTTCCAATGATACAACCCTTGTTTAACTTTAAAGGAAATATAAACAAAAGGTATGTTGTCACACAGACTTTAAGATTCATGTGGCCTTCCTTCATTCTTTACCGGCTTAATTAAGTTAATGTCCCTTTTCTTTTGCTGTCCTTTCCCTCCATGACTTCCAGATAATCTTTTAGCTACTTTTACCATTACCAGAGTGCAGACAGTGCACTGCTTATGAACCACAGCTCCTTTCTGGCTAAGTTTGACCATTCCTAAAATAAATTAAAAAAAAAACATTTCCAGCCACTAAAATAGAGCTCTGACTTCCAGATCTTCACATCACTATGTTTGGATAGTATCTTGGTGACTTAAGGGTCAAAAAGCTGGTGTGGCACTACACCAAATGTGCTGAGTGGTTTAAAGGAGTCCCTGGTCACAAGCTGGGAGACCAGCCTGCAGTTGTCTGATCGCTCCAGCTGCTGCATGGGGATAACAACTGCACAGAGTGAATGAAATCCCTTGTTTTCTGCACTCGTAAGCAGGTAAAGATCTCACTTTGCTTGTGAGATCTTCAGAGAATTACTTTATTTCTGTTTTATTTTTGGTGTCTCTCTGGTTGAGGCTGGCATCCATAAGACACCGAGGTCCTTGGTGGGAGGCAGTAGAAGTGTGTCCATCATGACATTGCCATTTCAGTCCAATTGCTTGACTGTTTGTACTGGGATTATAACACCACCAGTGTGCAAAACACCTCCTTACTGCTTATGTGCCATTCCTGTCCTGTAGCACCAGTCCATGGAGAGGAGAAATAGAAGGCACCAAACAAGGAGGAAAGGCAGAAACATCACCTAACATTTCAGATGTGGTACATGGGTCAATAAGGAACAGATTCACAGATGTCTTTGGAGAGAAACACCGAAATGTATGAAAATGTAAGATTTCCTAACACTTGTCTTCACCAGATTTGCTCCCAAAGATGGGTGTATAAAATGTTGATCACACAGTCAGAACCTAACCAGTAAGTCAGAGTCCATACTTCTTAAAAGAGGATATTTTTTAAGCTAATTTTTTTTTTTTTTTTTGCCTGGCTACAGCCACACACTGAGTCTATGCACAATATCCCTTGCAAGTGGACTGTAATCACCTCATCCAGAATGGAGCTGCCACACAAGCGATGTGTCAGTGTCGCGGGCTGTTTGTTTGGCTGTACACAACCACTCTGCCAGCAGAGCAGTCACAACCTGGGAGCCCTCTCTACTAAAGTATTTAAAATCAGCCTTTTGTCAGTGCAAATCTTCACTCAGAGATCTAATTCATTCTGTTAAAAGCTTCAGAAGGCAACTTCCCCGTTTCTTAATGGAAAAATACTTACCTCTTCAAAGATTTCAATCCAGTCCTGAAGTACCTCTTGTTGGAACAAAGTTGTGCAGGTTTAAATACATCTTCAGGAAAAAAATTTCATATTGTAAACATTTGTAATTGCATCTCAAGAGAATGATTTTTGATGCTCAGTACCTGGTCAGCACCAAGATGATGGTGACCTTGTTATGAACAAGGCAACATGAAGTCACAGAACTTTAAATGCAGTTATGCTCATGACACCATTTCATACATCTTAAAATCTTCTGGTGCCTGATTTCAAACATCAAGAATCTGCTGGTATTCCCGTTTTGTTAAATTCTGTTTTCTATGAGACAACACAAGTTACTCGTTGATAATCACTTGACACTGAAATTTACCTTAGAATAAGTTGGCACAGGAGCAAGGGAAAAAATACCTCTGAACCAAAAGCACTGTTTCTTGGGCTGTATTTAAGAAATTTCAGTAGGCAAAAAAAATGGCGATTGGAAGAAAAGGTGGCTAAAAACTGGAGAGCTAAGAAAAAAAAGAGCAAAAATCGAAATCTAAACATTTTCCTAATTTCTCAATGCACGCCCAAAGACTACTTCTGAAGAACCTTTGTGAAACATACTGAAGCGTCCATTTAATTCTCTACAAATGACAATTTTCTAATTTATGCAGACTCATTTCAGAAAAGCCGTTGCTTCTGTGACCTATTGACTCAAAATGCAAAGCAGGGCCCCCAGCCCGTCACACTTGCAAGCTGACAGATTTGTGCTCAGACCGAGCAGCGTGCTCTGCTGGGCTGGGGTTTCCTGCTGCGTGAAAGTAGTTATAGAAGAGGTCCAAGATCACGCTGGAGCAGACAGCGATGTGTGTCTTTTAGAGGCGAGTCCTGAGCGCAACAGTGTTTTACGATGAAACCCAGTCACGAGGCAAGCACTATTCAACAGATCTAAAACACGCTGCTGAAGGCACTTGTTTGACAAAATAAGGCTTTTTATCAGAGAACACATTATAGACAGAGGACAGTACAAGTGATGCTCAGGTAAATTACACTGAACGAGCTTTATAAGCTGACTAATTAAAATGCATTGCAATTCTATATGGACATTTCCAAACTGAATTAAGCTAAATCCAATGAAGATCACTTTAATTTTGAATAAGGGAATTACATCATACGATTTAACAATCTAATTTAAATTAACATTTTTAGGTAATTTGGATTCAAATTTTGTAGCATATGTTGCAAAATGTAAAGCCCAGTTCTAGCAGTGCACTGTAGCAGTGAAATCTGTAACAGGTGAGGAAGATTTCTGTCTCCATGACAATATTGCTTAGGTTTTCTGACTAAATAGCAAATGATATTTAGTACCATTTTTAGCAATTAAATGTAAGAGAGACTATTTAACATAATGGTTGGGATCTGAGTTTCACCTTATTGTAGAGGTCAAGAAGTGTGACCAAAGGCTGTAGGCTTCAAACTCTGGCCACCAAATTGCAGGCAAGGTAAAGTTCAATAAGGAAAAAGGGAAAGGTGAATGAAAGTAATGACCAAGAAAGGTATCATGACCAAAGCAGTGTGGCTATTGCAACTAGCATCAGATATTCTGAGACAGATAAAAAGCTCGTCATCAAGAAGCCATCAATACACATCGCACTAACAGTCCTGTCTGGCAGCCCCAGTTCCCAGCCGGTGTGTTACAGGTTAATAATTCATCTCCTCCCGCCAGTCAGATTGTTCCTTGACTCTAAGCCAATTCGTAACAACTGCTATTATAAAATCACAAAAACCTCAGGTTAATCTAATGTTTAAGAAGATAGATAGTCCAAGTGCGGATGCAAAATTTTCTCTTTTCCTTTGGACTTTTTAGGGTTTCACAGCTCCTTTTTCATATACAGGTTCTGCTGAACAAAAACCGAGCTGGATTGCTCCTGGTGCACAACAGGGCATGATTATTTTAAAAAATGAAACACAAGAAAACCTTAGAAATTTCTTTTGCATATAATCAACATCCATTTCCTGCAAATCCAATGCCCAGTCAACCAGAAGAAAAATTACTTTTAAAGGCAGGTGTTCTTTCTAATTATTGTTGGTTCAAGCAAGTTATTAACACTTACGTGCACCCAGGTTTACAGTAAAGTTGCAGGAATCGGATCAACAGCAGTATCTTTTGGTTTCATCCTCAAAACTGGAGTTGAGGAAGAAAAAGTTCAAATTAGCTAGTCCTGCTTTTATATGAATAGCATGTTATACCTTAACATACAAAGCCAATAACCAAGATAAGAGTAAAGCCCAGCCTGCTCTGCTGTTGCAGCGTGGAGGCAGGGTACCATATGAACAGAACAGCAGTGGTTAAACATGCACAGAGAACACTGATACATTCAAGTAGTTTATTTCTCCAGGCTTACAAATTTGATTACCATGGAGTACAAAGCTATTAAAAATATGACCTTTCTATACTGTACAATTTGGTGAAAAGCCAAATAATAACTTTGTTTGACTTGGGTAGTATGATAGAGTGCCTATTCACCTGGAAATAAAATGACTTTTCTTTACAGAGAATTATACCTGGAAGACTTAATGTCCATCATGAACATAACATACATACGGAGTCATTAATTCAGACTCATGGCAGCCACTCTCATAGAATTAAAAGGACAATGTTTCTAGGTGTAGCAGATGATGATGTAATATTGCTGCTTTCCTGGCATTTGTTCTGTTGAGGGGAGAAGTGAAATAAATAGTGATAATAAGTGATAAGGCAGAAAATAAACTGATTGTGTAACTAGTATGTCACCGATACTTCATAACTCCTTGTCTCTAACAAGCAGTTGTATTTTTATACTTTTTGATATGCAAACAAGGGAAAAATATGAATCCTATGTTGATGTTAGACAGATAGACATTTGATCCAATAAGACCTCTCGTTAGTACTTCCACTAATACCAATGGCAAAACAGATTTCAATCCCGTTAGGAGTAAAATCAAAAAGATAGACATGAAAGAAAAAAATGCCTGGATAGTCCTCTTTTCATGAGCGTTGCACTGAATTCTAGCTGTAGAAAAAACCTCAGGAAGACAGAAAATGGTAGGTGATGGAAAAGAAAATGATCATTTCAACTTCCAGGTTTCTTTGGCTTTAAAGATGTCTTCTACTTTAACTAGATTAGAATGACACATGACAAATACCATCCTTCAAAAAAACCAAAAAACAACATGCATAATTAAAATTTTCTGGTTACTCAAAACACAATGATTAATTATTTTTCTGACTTCTATTGTTTTTGCTTATTACTTATTTATTTACAGGGGCAGAGAGAATTTTTCAAAAGATTATTCTTCTGGGAAAACAAGATGATATTTTTTGTTTCCCAGCTGACTAACTGAAATACACCTGTCTGTTTCACTTACAGGCAGAAAATGAACTTGTGAAGACAACTCCAGAAAGTCAACCAAGGAACCATCATTTCAGTCTTCTCCACTGCTTGTTTTTTTACTCTGCTTCTTCATTTATTGTCATATGATACTTTTCTCACAAACTATTTCCTTTTTTTCATGTTTGCAAAAAGAGCGTTCTAATCAGAAAGATATTACCACTGGAATATGCAGGAGTACTGAAATCTCATGAATACAAGGTGATTAAGATATTGGAATAAGGAATTTCTACTTCTGTGGAAAGTTATATAGACTTTGTAATTACCACCCATGGTCTGAAGTTTTGTGTCTTGTCTGAAAATTGGATTTCCAGTGTGTTGCATTTTTCTATTTAGCTGTGGAAATCAGGCACGAGGGAATCACAGTTAAAGCAAGGTATTAGGAGAGCAATGTCTATCTATCACTCTCCAAAGCACTATGGAGGAATGGCTTAAAAGTAAGATGACAATGAAAAAAACCCCCAGTATTCTTTAGAGATAGAGTGAAATATTGTGAATCACATTTCTTGCTTTGTTTTCTTGACTTTTCTTATGAAATACCTTCAGGACATAGGAGTTACCTCAGAAAGTTAGACAAAAGTTGTATATCACATAATATCCTACCGAAAACAACTGTCCACATTGTACACTCCAGTTCTGAGGAAATTCAGCTGAGGAACAGTCTGACCACACAGGACTCTTCCTTCCCATTCCCGCAGTTTAATACTGCTTTTTACCTGAAACCCAGAAACTTACATCCCTTCCAGTTTAAGAACACTCATTTCATGTCCTCCAAAATTAGTAAAAACCACATAATTTCAGTGGAGGTTTTCACTTTTTGTCTGAAGTATCAGGTCACATATGAAATGCAATTAAGCCTTCATCTTAGGTAACATTTAATGTCCATACGCTCCACAGGCTTACTGTGAACTCTAAAAAGGAGTGGATGGCAGCAACAAGTAAGGGATCTGACTCTGTAGCTGTGTCTTCAGCAGCAATGGAGTTTTGAGAGCTCAGCTTCAGTCAGTCCTGAAGAACCCTTCCACCCATATCAACAATCGTTATTCACACTTTTGGCCCCATTATCTTCTAAGAAGTGTTTTGTTGCTGTGGTTTTTCTTGCAAGTCCTTGAAGATTATTTGGTTTCATCATCAGACTTTCACGCCTGAATTGGTTGGTAACCAACAAGGACCAGTACGGTCCAAACATGTATTTCACTCCCCATAGTCAGCAAAACAAGAATGTACAGTGTACAAGACTTTTGATCAGCCTGCCGATGACCTGCTGCTTTCATCAGACAGATGCTTTGACTACCAGTGGAGTCACTTCTTCGCATCTGATTTTTGAAGTTAAAGCAGACGGGTAAGCACTTTTTCTTTGTACACAGAAGAGGAGATATCGGTGGTCTTTCCACCATGAATTCCTTAAGGTCTAGGAATGCATACCTAATGTCCTTCAGTTTAAAAGTCTCTATTCCCTCCTCTTTCATTTCTCGAGAATTGGGTGAGACTGGGAGTTGTGTTTGAATCGAGTTTGGAGAGATACAATTCTGAATATTGAGACCCTCTTTACTCATCCATGAAGAGTTTCAGGTCTGACTGAAAGTGTGCTGCAACATGACAAACTCCTGTGCCCTTTTCCTTCCTCTGAACTCACTTCAGGGTTAAGAGTCTAGTCACTTGTCAGGTGCCAAACAGCTATTAGTGTGGATTGATCAAGTGGAACATGATGGCAGGAACAACTGAGAAGGAGAAGAATGAATGCAATTTTATATGAATTATGAAGCCACTGGTATGCACACAGCGCTGATCATGGTTGCTTACCCTAAGCAGAGCTGGGCAATGAAAAGCTGTTTTTAGGTTGCATAAAGGTATCCTGTATCAAAACACTGGCACTTATTTGCTACTTTGGGGCTGTGCATATATATTGCCAGTTGTCTGCTGGAAAGATTACAGGCATGAACTACTCCTGCTTCTCCATGATACTGCCTTCCTAAGAGAATACCAGCCACTAACTGTATAATGGAGTGATAGGAAACATATTAAGAAATACAAGTCTCAAAGCTTTGCTACTGCTTTTTTCTGCTTATGGTGAAGAGATGTTCTTAATACATACATTGTGAAAGATCGAGAGGGGACTTAATCAGTGCTTTATAATAACCGAGTATAAATCCAAAGCTCTATGGGTAGTATCCATGATTAACTGCATTCAGTCGACATTAGACTCTGTCATTATCAGCTACTTGCTGCTCAGCCCTTGCTATGCTGTTAATTATTGTTGTGTGGCTCTAAGGGATGTTTTCAAAACATTTCAAATTCTGCTACTGTAATAGCACATCAATAAGCCATTGAGCAGATGAAAGACAAACAGATACTTCTATTAAGATGTTTTGAAAAATATTGCTTTATCTGAGACCAGATAAGCTACCACTGATAATAAAGGTGCTTCTAAGACAGCACTGACATTTGGCATCCTATGTAGACTTCATTGAAACTTTTTTTCATCCACCTACATATAGAGCACTACTCTCTGGCACATAAGTCAAATGAGAAGATTGAAAGGGTTGCATTCAGATTCCAAGTTTTTTGGAACGATGTTTTAATCAAATTTTTGTTAGCATACCCCTCATGACTTGGGAAAAAACCACACCCCACTTTTTTTTTTTATTATTATCATAAAGGAGATGGGCACAGTACTAATAGTCTTTTCATAGGAGAGAAAATACTATGTTACCAGACTAGAAAAAAAGGGGCTGCCT
Organism: Phaethon lepturus; assembly: GCF_000687285.1. Lineage (NCBI taxonomy): Eukaryota > Metazoa > Chordata > Aves > Phaethontiformes > Phaethontidae > Phaethon > Phaethon lepturus. The sequence goes on along the minus strand of NW_010531430.1, from coordinate 15,413 downwards.
GCTGATAAAAGGTCTGCCACTCACTCTATATTGTGCTAATACTTCAACATTAATGTCACCAAAACAGAGGCAACGGATTCTTTTCTGCTGATGTTCTTCAATTTATAATGGTCAGCTGAAGTTTTACCCATAGTGCAGCCATGTGGAATACATGCCAGACTGCTGTGCAATGTGCAACAGCAGTAATAAGCTGCTATGCCCTGTAGTAATCTGTATCACTAATTATCTCTGATAATTAAAAGCATAATTAAATTTAGGTAACAGTCCTAATAATGGAAAGAATCTAAAAATGAGGAAAATATTTTTTAAAATCCCTTTAAATTTACTTCTCCTGAAATTTTCCTAAACAAGATTTTCCTTTAATTCTTATCTGCAGGAAATGTTGAGATATGCTTGCTTCTGATTCAGAATTAAACCAATTTCTGATGTGCCAACATTTCTAGAATTAGGACCCTTATTTAAACTAAGTGGAACAGATCCAGTAGCTGAAAGAAATAGACTCCACGTTGAGATTGCTGGAGTACATACTTTGGGTGTGGGAGACCAGGAAGAAGCAAAGCTGGAATATGTGGGATGCACAAAAGCTGAGTTACTGGCTCTTGCCTGTTCTGGGACACCATCACTAGATCCTTCTGATCACAGACTGCATCCTGGACCAGGGAATCTGTCATGATCAAATTTACAGCCCCACTGGCCTCTCTCCAGATAAAGGCTTTAGAGACTTTCAGTCTGGACTTCTTAGGTATACGGGAATGCACTGGGTGCCGTTAGTTACCAAATTACCATCAAAACTGGTGGAACTTGTAAGTGTTTCATTTTTACTCCTTGGGTTTTGATCTATAAAACTCCCGTCAGTTCCATATGGGAAGAGCTACAACTAGACCTAAAGAGCAAATATTTGAAAAAATAAATAAAGTGCATAAATTACCCATTTAATGAAAACATCAAGAGACCTTGTAAATCAATTCCAGCTATCAACTAATGCCATTATCTAAATGAGATGTAGTGCCTGAGAGCATCTGCATACGCATCCCAATGCCTATACAATGAGATTACACAGGACATGTACCTTTGTGCAGAGGAGCCTAAAGCAATCCAGAGGCACCAGTTTTACAAGCCCACATTTGTGGAACAGATCTGGATTACATGTGTCTGAACCATCAGCGAGATAGCGAAATTGCGTGTCGATTACCATCCTGTTGAGAAATGGGAGAATGTGCTAGGGAGAGAACGAGAGCAGAGTGTGCCAGAGGCCAAATGATTAATATATTTTCTCAGTATTAGCATAAAAAATGTGGTGCCTCAGAGGAAGTCACGGTTAAAAGGTATCCACTAACCTGATGCAAAGCTCAATAAAATATTAGAATAAATAGGATAAAAAATTACCTTTATATCTTGCAGGAAGGCTTCCTGATCCAACATGTCTCCTATTGCTTTGCTGGGCTAATTTCAGCCTTACTTTGTGCCGTTCATGAAAAATCAATTATGTGACAGAAACAGTGAGAGACCTAGGAGGCATCCACCTCTGCCCCCAGCAACACCACTGGCTGCAAATTGATGCCAGACAAGTTCTAATTAGGAATAAAGCATGAATTTGCAACAGTGAGGGTGACTAACCACTGGAAAAAAAGTATTAAAGGAAATGGTGGGTTTCCTGTCTTTGTAGCTCTTCCAAGCGACCGTAGAGGCCTTGCTGGAAAGCATGCTTTGGCTAAGCACAAATTACAGAGCTCAGCAGAGTCAATGAGCTCTAATAGTTCCTAACAGTCCGGTCAGACTGGACAAAATAGTTATCCCCCTGGATTTATTCTTCATGAATCTGCTAGCACAAGGAAACTACCAGCTCTGCCGGGAAGAAGATGAAGAAGACAGAAGCTCCCTTTCCTGAATTTGAGATTGCCAACTGTGTAACAATGTTTGGCAGATTTACCCCACAAGAAAACATGAGAGAAATGTAAAATGTTATGAAAAGGGGCACTTTTTTGTCTTATGCTTAAAACATAAAATCCTGTTGTCAACATATTTTGTTATTTGCACCTGAATTTCAGCTATGATGGATATTTCTATCTAAGCATCACCTCAGCCACCCAAATTGTAATAGAACTATTGCAAAATGAGGTGGCCTAAAAGGAGATTGTAGTTGGGTATCCTGTTATTACTCTACCTCCTTTAGCCCCTACAAATTCGATAAAATGTTAACAAAAATAACACATTTACTTTTACTCTCCTAGGAAATAAGTGATGAAGGGTTAGTGAAGAAGCTAAGTACTGTGAGGTATTAGTGATGGGCCCTCAGACACACAGCTGAGCTTTAGGCAAGTTCTGTCTTGGGAGAGAAATTATGTTTTGGAACAAAACCAAGCCCCAAGTGTTTGACTGTGTTTCCTTCACAGAGATGAACAGTTTTTAAACCAGACACCAATCATTACACATCCCTACCTGTAAACAAGACAGTTCTTATGTTTTCAAAGCCTGCTATACTGACTTTCAAGCAAATAGCTCTCATTTCTCTTTCTCCATTTAGATCTGAGAGATTAATTAAGCTCATCCACAGTTGATTAATGCAGGTGGGAAGCCTGTGGCTTCTTCCAATTACATTCAGATGATGTGGTACTACTAGATGTATTTATTTGGCTTTTAAGAAATATATCTGTAAGAATGATCTAGGCAATTGTTGTGTCAGATAAAAATACATTATAAAATCGTTAGTGAACCAAACCAGCAGCACATTCTGCGTAGCCATCTGGAAAAGAAGATGTTGCAGAACAGATCAACATCTCTTCTTGGTACGTCTTGGTATGAGAAGAGACCCTGTGTCAAATATATATACTTGTACTTCACTAATAGTTGCTCAGTTATTCTATTACTGTAGAAGCAAGGAGATGCTAAGCTAGGGAAAAGAGATGTGCTAGCAGAAAAATTTTATTACAAAGCAAATTCTGCGACCCGCTGGGGGGTAAAATTGTAGACTATAAGTCTATAGACTATAATCTATAGACAAGAAGGTGTCATACAGGTGCACTACATGAAACTATTGCCCGTGAATACCTTTGCAGCTCTGGCCATTTCATCTGCTGAAGAATGGATCTACTGGTTTAACTGGGTAAAATCCCAGCACAGGAAGTATGTTAAAAAATAAGAGCAGACAAACCAGGTATTTGGGGGTGGTGGTGGTCTCAAGCATATAAAATGCACCTTAGAACTCCACTGAGACAAGACAGAGACCTCTCAAAATCAGAATGTCTTGATCCTAAAAAATTGTTCCCATGGCCCTTTGTTTATGCAGGACATACAGAAATCAAAACAAAACGGGAAAGTTCCCCAGCTTGAGAAAAATGCATCTCTCTTAATGTTTTCCCTTCATACCTACAAATCCCATTGCAAAAACTCCACCGAAGTGAGAACTGTGACTGGAAGTTTCTGATTAGGGGGCATGCAGCTCCAGAGCTCCAGAGCTGAGCTTGGAGAATGAGGACAAATGTATTTAATGACACTCCCCACCAGCTCTTTGAGCTACCTGCACTGCACGGATGAATCTGAGGTTTCCTGAACTCAGGAGCACCATTCCCACAGGCTTCTGTACCACCTGAACTTTACTGTGAGCTCCTTACTGTGCCCCAAGGAAACTTGACCGGAGTAAGTCACACTCCCGCAGTAGCGGGACGGTACCCGTTTGCATGGAGCACTCCTCAGCGTGGCCTTGCCTCAATCACAGCTGTAGTATTTCCAGCCTAGAAGAGGACGACGAGCAGGAAGGTCACACAGAACATCAGCTCCTTTCTCTATTAAATCTTTGGCTCTGTAATATACTTTTATTATGTTTCTATTAAGTCGCACAGAGAAACACTGCTTAATGTACCAAAAGCCAGGCACAGGTTTAAAACTACATAAGACACAAGACAATAATATGCCAAAACACTACATGAACATGCCTCGCTGTAAAATCCCGACCTTCCTAAATGCCTAGGTTTTCCATTTTTCTTTTCCAATTCATATGATCCCAGATTCCCAAACTCCTACATCTCCTGGCTGGATTTGTCAAAGAACAGCTACACATATATTAACAGTTACAGCCATGCTCCAGTACCATGCTTAATTGCTGCTCACAATTATGTGTTATACAGTGCAAACATGCACAAACTGTACATGCAGGATATCTCCTCAATTCATTTATATTCAGTCCAGTACCTGGGATTAATTCTGTGCTTATTTTATCAATTTCAATGGGATTATTCTTTTTGCATCAAACACTTAGGTGTTACCACTACTGTTGCCAGTTTAATTTTTCTAATTGATACGGTTTTGCTCAACCCATTTAATTGAATTCACTTCATTAACAGTGGAACCGATACTGATATATGGGCAGAATATGGTTTAAATAAATAGGCAAAATTCACCACTTTTATTCAACTCAATATGGCTTTTCACTGAAATCAGTAGTCACTTCTCAAAACAAATGCATTTTAATTCCTTCTGATTTATTTCTCCTCCTACCACTTCTTTGTCATAGTCGGATGCATTTAAGTAAACCAACTGGTATTTATAGAAGCCAATTTTCATTTAAATCCTTGAAAGGTAGTTTATATATTTCTTTAGCACTCACTGCACATTAATTGCAACTAACACATTTCTGAAATGCAGGAGGCTTGCTATTGATAATACTACAGGATTTTATTTTAATGGTATTTTTGTTTCCCTCTTCCTCCCAGTAATTTAAGCAGACCAAATTTGTAAGCAAAACAGATTGGTTTAAGGCTTATACTCTAACTCAAACCCCCACATACGTTTGCATACATTCCAACATGTCTTTGCAAAGCTGGTTCTTTTCTTTCTGTGATATTACCAGACTCCATCGGTCCAGTCATCTCCGACCCAGCAGCCAGAATTTCAGCTTTGCTAATGTTCAAGGTGATTTGCAATTAGAAGTCTAAATCCTTAGAGAATGCCATATTCCTCTGACTTTCACTACCACAGGAAAGTTCCCTGACCTCCTGACACTTATTTACTCTCTAAAGCCAGCAAAAAAACCAGACAGAGATATATACTGATTTTACTGCATCACCTAGAAGGTGACTTCTGTATGGATTAGCCTGTGTGCCTTTATTCGGGTGGAGGACGAACCCAAGTGGAAGGGTAACAGGGTTTGTAAGGATCCTTTCCTTAATTTTCACATTGTTCTGCTTCAGCTTCCTCTGCCCTTTTGACTTAAAGATTAAATCAGAGATCCAGAAATGGGCAGTCTTCATTTCGCTCTTGCTGTGCCCGAGATGTTGCCACCTCCTGTAACCTGCTGGCCAGCTGGCTCATTCCATGAGTATTGGCGACTTTCTGACTCCCTCAGGCACTGAATGGACTTTGCTGGGATGACGTTAGGATTGTGTCATTTCCTTGTAAAAAAAACAGTTAAAGTATTTTTTGCCACGTACTAATGAAAAATGCCTGTATTCCCTGATAACAAGCTGTCAAGGACCATGCTCTAGCTGTATCTGGCCATTGCTGGCCCGAAGGAGCAAGTGACTGCTGCAGAACCGTATCCAACAGAAATAGCTCCACACAGACAGAATTAGCATCGTGTTCACAGTAGCTGAGAAGCTGGGAAGGTAGGATGGATCAAACTCAGGAAAGGCTCAGTTTATAAAAAAAACAATGGGTCATAAAATGTTTCCCCGTGTCCTTCCACAAAGAAATTATTTCAAATACCAAATACCCTCACAGCTTGTAAAACCTTTACAAGTACTCCAGTTTCTTCTGCAGCAAAGTGCTGAGTGAGATGCCCATATATCAGGTACCAAGGTCAGCAGATGAAGGAACTGGGCTGGAGGACACCTGTAGATCATATCGACCCCACAGCTGAGAATCTGCTCTTCTGACTTCAGGCACAGGAGGAGCCAAACCTGCCACCTCACCAACAACCTGAGCATTGTCTTGTTTTTTCATAAATACATCAAATTTCCATGTTTCTGCATCCTAATGAGATACTTCACTAAAATGTGAAGTTAATGATTTATTAGTTTAAATAATTTACTTTACAATTGAATTAACATGCCAGCCATGTTGCACACTCTATAAGGGAAGCAAATCCTTTTAAAGAGCCTCAGTAATCTAATTAGTATGTTCCTTCTCTTTATGCCATGTTTCAACAGTTACTATATATGCCTGGACCTCAAAGTATCTCTCCGTTTGGGTAGATGAGGAGAAAGTGGTTAATTTGGGTGTGCAAGAAAGGGAAAGTGTTTAGGAAGCAGCTCTGTGTCATGCTTTGATAAAAAGCTCGGCAAAGGTTTCAAATGAACATACAAGACGAGTTGATTTTGAAGCCGACAGCTTCAAAGGAGGTGCAGACTTATATAGCAATAATAGCCATTAAATTACCTTCTCTTCAGCAGTGTGTATCATTTGGAGTCACGTCATAAACAGGATAAGGGAATCTTAGCTTTCCATTCCTCGCTATATGGGCACTTTGAAACAGCAGAAGACTCTCCTCACAAGTCTCATTAGCTGCCATTACCATTCTCAAAGGACTATGTTAAACTTGAAGATAAACAGAAAAAATGAACAGATTTCTAATAATTTATAACGGCAAGACTGATGCAGGAAAGCAGCTTAAAATACATGTTTCACCCCTAGAAAATAACAAAAAGTCCATCACTTCGGAAAGTAATATAATTTTCTAAGTATGTAGGTCGGCAAAATGTAAAAACAGAAATGCTGTTTAGATATATACAAATTAACAAGACAACTTTAATAGTGATCTACACAAAAACTGTAATGAACTAAAGCTGAGAGTCCTGTGCTCATCTTCCAAATGCTCCTTATATTTAAAAACTGAATGCAGCCAGATGCTGGCTACCTTTTAAAAATTGTTTTTATTTGGTATTAAATTGGTATTTTTTTTATTAAAGCCATGTGCATTGGTGGTTTTTGTCTATGACACTTCAAGCACTCATTTAAAATCTTGACTAATCAGTATATGACATTCCAAACCTTGGTAGGATGATCTTTGGTGAATGTGACAGAAAATATTGCAAAGCTACTGATTCATAATTTAAATTTCAGTAGCATCTAGGTGTTCTGCAAAGGACTGCAGCCAGCTGAACTAAGTACTGAGCATATATACGCCATAAGACAGTGTACAGAGCTTACAGTTTAAATACTTAGGGCACTCAGAAAGGAATTAATATTTCTGGTTTATATATGGGAAACTGAAAATGGTGAGGAGGGTTAACATAGACCTCAGGGAATTTTTCAGCTCTCCTGAGACCCAGGTCAGTAATTTAACTCTGGCCATCTTTCATCTCCCTTTAATAAAAGATTCGTGTCGTACGCTGTGCGCATGATGTGTTGCGACTTTGTGTTGTATGGTTATTGCTGTGCCTTAAGCCTCCACAACACATAGAGCCATAAAATACACAGAAAATAAAGTCCTCGCAATGAATAGATAGTCCTCTAATAAGGAAACAAATGAAAGACTTACAAAATCAGAGGAAGAAATAACTCCTGCGTGCTCGCACATAAATGGGACTACTTTTGTTCTCTCCGAATGTATCTTGTTCGGAGCAGCCAAATTGTGCTGTCCTCCCTGTGCAATTTTATGCAAATTTAATGATCTGTGTTACATGTTGTAAGTAATCTGCCATGATGCCTTATCCCGGATGCAGTCTTCCGCAGTCCACAGTTCTACTTCTGATGACAGAAACGACGCAACGCAGGGCACAGGCTGCCCCCAGTTTGAATTCTTCCGGAAGGCGGGGGCAGCTGGCAGATAGCCGACGTGGCTGCAGCTGCTTTAAAGAAAAAGGAAAGGGCTGGTTCAGTGCCTCTTCCTCCCTACAGCTGCACCTCGGCGTGCTCTCCCCAAGCCTCTTCTTGGTGCGCGCAGGTATTTCAGGCAAGAGGCAGATGAGCGAGGGGGGGGCAGGCCCAGCTGCCTGACCGCTGGGCACCAGAGCTGCCTCCGGCAGCCAAAGGACAGACGCCGGCGGCCTCTCCGGTCCCCTGCCAGGTGAGCGGGAATTGAGACGCGACGCGGAACCGGAGCGTGCCATGCTTGGCGGCCTTCACCCATCCTGCGAAGGGATTTGAGGAAGGACGTGGCTGTGGCGAACTGCCCCAGCATGGCTGCTAACTGCGGCCGGGGCACGGGTGGTGACTTCTACAGCGGGTGAACGCCACCAAATGCAAACATTAGCGTAAAAACTGGAGGCATTGCTGGAAATGTCCAACTCTCTATAAAGCAGGCTGTTGGAAGGGAATCAGTCGGACTGGCAGGACTTTGCTGTTAAGAACTGAAGAACGCCTCAGACTTCAGCCAAATCTCACCGGGAGAGCAAGCACCGTGCAGGCAGTCGGGTGTCAACCAGCCCCGGGAACGCTGGCGTGCCGAGCAGCGCCTTGCTGTGGGGCTGGGAGGCGTGGGAAGGGCTGCTTCCAGCTCACAGGAGCTCAGCGCTCTGCCACAGCACATGGCTCCCCTTCCCAGCTACCAACAGATCTGCTGCCAGGGGACCACGGGGCTTCTGGTTTGAGTCCCACGTGTGCTCAGCAGGGCCAACAACTGGGTGGTGAACTCTGCCAGTTGGTGAAGCTGGATTTCGTATCTGGCTGCCAGTGTCAGGCATGAGAGACAATTAGCTAATTTCCAAGGTATTCTAGCAAGTGAGGAATGCTTGGAAAAAGAGCAACGCGAGGTTAATTTGGCATCTGATTTTAAAAAGGTGCAAGTTTAAATACTAGTAATGTGGAACAGGAAATCTGACATAAGGATCCAGCAAATCAGAAATGTTTAAGTAAAGGAAAATAAATGGAGTCATTACAGGCAGTGAGGTGTCTTTGAATAGGCTGGAAACACAGATAAATGGTGTTCAAAGAAACACCCCAAAAGATGTTGAGTTTGGCAAAGGCAATGACAAGGTTTGAATGGAGTACAACCGAATGCAGATGGTATAATCGTAATCTCATTTAAACTAATGATGTGAACAATCTAATACTAGTCCTTGCAACAGGACTGGGTCTTTTGTTCACAGCAGCACATTTAAATAGGGAAGTGGAGAGAAGGAAGATTTGTCTGAACTATTTGCATAATGAAGAAGTGTGGCTATAGACTACATTCATCATCCAGAGGAAAGGACCTAAGCATCCTCCCAAATCTGGTTTTCTTGCAAAGGTGGGAGAAACAAACATGCTGAGTAGAAAATGTATACCTCTCAGATCATACTGCTGCAGTGGGAATGCAATTCACAACCCATTACTCAGTTCAGGAATTCAGACATGCTTCGCCATACAATTAACAATACTGAGCACAGGAGGGGCAAGACACCCTGTTTTGTGCTGCCTCTTTGCACCCCATGAGCATCATCGCTGCCACCACCCCTCAAAGAGCAGGCTTGCTTCCCGACTGCTCCCTCCATCATCCCTTGTGCAGCAAGCCTGGTGAGGATACCAAGTGCATCCTTCTGGGACATGAAATGCTCCATCTGGCAGTGAGAACCAGAGGCAAAGAAACAGGAAGCTATAAAAGTTTTAAAAGGATTTCAAGCTCCCCAGGGAAACGATTCTATTCCTTATTTAGCTCTAAATACTTCTTGTAAAACCCAGCCTCCCCCACTTTCCAATTAGGAAGGCACCTGCTTTATTCCGGTTGTATCTTCTCTGAGTCTAAGCAGACGTTCTGAGACAACTCCATAAACGAGGTCAACTCGATAAAAATACCCACTTGCTGAAGGATCTGGCTGGCAGCAGGTGACTTATGATCTTGCACAGCTCTGGGAGTTAAATCTCTCCTGCTGGAGTCAATGGGAATTTTGACCAAATTTTGCCAAAAAGATCAGGATTTCATTCCAGATGATGGAAAGCCCTGCTAATAATAGTCAGTATGGGTTAGGACACTAAATAATAATGGAATTTATACTCACCAAAGTGTCAAAATGGGAATCTTTATAGTGGATTCCCTACTTGTCCAAAAGTCAGAGCACAACCCTATACATAAGAACTGTCTCATTTGCTGTAATTGTATGAAATAACTTCCAGATATAGTGTTGACGATAAGTACAACCAGGAAAACCTGAGCTGGCCGCGATGGTTTCTTCCTAGATTCTGTCCAGCATTTACTGTAATTATTCAGCTTTCGTGCCCCATGACAGTTACACTCTGGGGAGATATATAGCATACTCTTGGCTAGAAGCAGAGGATCTGAAAATTCAGGAGGTAAAAACTGCAACAAGTAATATAACAAGAACTATCACTTGTTACTGCAGGGTTCCTATGCTGCAAGGATAAATTATCAAACTCCTAGTATAAAACATGTATATCTCAAGTATAATTTTTAAATGCAGGGAGCATTTCCCCAGGGCTTTTCTCTGGCTGCAGCAGCATTGGCAAATGTGCCAAGTACTCTGCCACTGATTTAGTGGGCTGGAAGCCGCACTCCATCATTGTACCTTACTTGCCATTACCATCAGGTTTTTGCCGTCCCTTGGTATCCTGCTTACAGCAGAAAATTATTCACTTGCTTGTACGGTACACAAAAACCACACTATTTTTAGCCACCTGCATCTATCACAGCAAGTTTACATCAAGACTTCAGGGATGAAGAAAAGAGAGGAGGAAAAAGCAACCTGCACGGAGGGTTTCCTCTCTCAAACTCCTCTGCCCCCCCCGCTCCTGCGTGGAGCCGCAGGTCAGCACAAGCGCTGACACAGAAAAGCGCAGGCTGCTCCTCGAGCCGTCACTCCAGCTTGGTCTCTTCCTGGAGAGCACCGCGCTGAATGGGCAGATGATGATCACAGGGGTATGAATGCAATTTTTCTTGTCTTCGGCGCCTCATCTCAATGAGGTTTTGCAGACACAGTCATGGCTCGTATTCTTCACAATGACTCAGAAGCATTTTACATTATTTTCCTCATGAAAGTGAGCCTTTTGTTGGCAGTTGGAAATCTCTGCCACAGACATTTTACTTTTTTAGAGTCTAACTTTCTGACAGGAAGAGATCTAATTTGCTAAGGGATGAAAAGTGCATTCCAGGCACTTTCTAACAGCACTGTGCAAATATCATCTCAAGCTATGCCCTCTCCAAGAAAAACTGCCCGACTCATTTTTTGCCCCCCTCCCCTCTTCCACCTGAGTACAGGAGAGGTAATAACACCAGTTGGATGATCTACAAGTCCAGAAAGTTTTCATGCTCTGGTTCAAAGCAAGGATTAACACAGCAGGATATAAAGGCTGTCCTCAGACGGTTGCAGTCAATATTGAAATATATAACCCAATGCATTCAAGTCACTCTCATAGTTTGAGGAAGGTTGTGAGACCTTTATATCCAAAAGTGATATTGGATCATCTGACCTACTGGACAAGCCATGCAAAGGAACTTTCAACACCACTTCCTTTCTTTTAAAAATATCAAACAAAACTTGCAGTTTTCCCTCCAGTCCACCGAAAGTCATGAAACATCGAATCAGCACATCCGAAAAGTCAAATCCTCTGCCTCCATACAGTAGGTACAGCACAGACAATAAGATTGAAAGTTTCCATCTGTTGTATTAAAGCCCCTCTGCTGAAATAAATGGAGCACATTGGTAGGAGTTTTGTTCAACTTCCCCTGGAGACTTTCTAGACCATAAGACAGCCATCATAGGCTAGCACTTGGCAAAATGCCAGGGGTGTCTAGCTCCCCAACCGATATTCTCTGTGGACACTTGCCTAGAAGGAAATGGCAGAAATGAAAAAATCCAATTAAGGAATACCCCAAAATATTGTTTGCCATATTGGCATAACATAATGATTTCTCTGAACAGAGGAATCATTCTTCCATTCAGAAGTCCTGACTCTGTCTCAGCTATGTCAGTAATGATGCGCCTGTGAAAAAAACACCTTCTGGTAATTCTGGTGATGTTCTGGATTCTGGCTTGCTCTGATGCTACAGGACAAAGAACTAAAAGAACTTTTTGGGCAATGAGTGCTGGACTGTGAAGGAGTCAAACCAGAGAGGCATGTCATATGCATATTTCCAGATCCTAAACACCTGTATTACATTTACAGTTAGGTTCAGCCCTGTCTTTAAGCGAGAGGAAGGAAGAGGGACATACCATGAATGACACATGGGGCTACAGTAGCCTGTACTCAGATGGTAAGGTTCAGTTAGACAGGCTGTATTGATATGTACTCTATAGTTTAATTTGAATAGTTCTTATCGTTCCTGACACTAAGAATATTTCTAAATACAATGCCATGGTGACCTTGGGTATGACAGCTCTTTTTGGAGCTGATAGCTTCTGAGAAGTTAATATGTATGCAAAGGGTAATAACTACATACTACTCTGTACATGTTCAGAAAGGTGTTTGCTGTTCACTAAGCCAAACCAAATACTCTGCTCCTGATAAAAATGGAGAGTCATACATTAAAAATACAGCAAAATATGAATCTTCAAATAATTTCTCTGTATTACAATTTCTGCAAATGATTCCGTTGTGAATGTTTATGTTGCTTCATGCTACTACACTATAAGGTTAAGTCGTGCAGAATACATTCATCTTTAATTTTCAAATTGTTCAATTAATTATTATTTCTGTTGGGAAAATTTTCTGAGCTCTGCAAAAATAACAAATCAGAACTATCACTTTGCAAAGAAACTGGAGAGGGAATATTGGCATTTTCCTTTATCATTGTCTTTATTATTTCTTTCAAAGGATTGAAAATATGTTTCAGACACCTGACATTACACTTAGTAAAACATAATATAGCTGACTGCTACAGGATTGGAAAGTGTAGACGTAAATCACAACCTGGTCTTATCTTTCCAGTAGCTACATCAAATCTGTTAACAATTGAGAAGGCATTAAAATGCTAATGAGTGTGAAGAATGAGCTATGTTTCACACTCCAACTTCTATTTTTACAAAGGCAAAACATACATGAATATCCCAATGGTTCTCTCCT
>NW_010531430.1:0-2467 GCF_000687285.1 Phaethon lepturus | reverse complement strand
TGAAAGAAATATGAAAGACTGTTTAGCTTTTGAAATTATGACATTGTTCTTAGACTTGTCTGCAAGATAAATTGTTACATTACTGCCAGCATGATTACAAAAAAAGCTTTAGGGACAAAGTTATACCAGAAAAAGTCTTAACTAATTCCCTTTAATTTGCTTCCAAATACCAAAGAACAAGAAAGAGCCGTGAGTTTGACTACCCATGCTGTGTAAAACCTTCTGAAAAATGCAAACTTCAGAGAGACACCGTTCACTCGATCTTCTGGAAAGCAAGCCTCTTCCTAAGCGTCCTGGGTGAAAACCTCTTGAAATAAGCCCTGTAAAATTGCTTACTTCTGAAAATGTTTTCACTGTGCAGAAGATCTGGCCCAAAACAAACGTTGCAGCTCAAATTCCTTTCCTAGCTGGCATCTCGAGAGTTAAAAGTGAAGATCCTTCAAAGCTACTGGAATTCTTTTAAAAGAGGTATCAGTGCTTTCCCAATCCTCATCAAGGAATTTTATGGATTTTCTCTAGTACACAAGTGATAATAAACTCTGCTCAGGCTTTGGTGGAAGTGCCACATTTTTAGATGTGCTCAGGTGTGACCATGCCTGTGTATCTGGCACTAAATTTGGGAAGTCACTGGTCCCTGAGTTACAGCACATGCATCATACTAATGTAATCCTGACATCTCCTGTATCCCCTTAATCAGCAAGCAGCTGTGTTTCACTTGCTTCCAGAAACATCACAGTCTTGAATATCTCAAACAACATGGAAAGACCCACACTTTTATGGAGGTTAAAATGAAGAGGGTGAGGGGAACACATTACAGTCAGCATTCTGTGTTGTTCCCTTTATTGTTGCCTAATGTTATTTATTGCAGCACTATGTTCCTTTTGAAGCATAATTTAAAAAGATAAATAACCATACAGTCTTCCACAAAAATAAATTGATAGCTTGGGCCCTTTCCTGTTGGATTGCCTTTTGCTAACATAAAAGTGTGAACAAACCTTTGATATATTTTTTTTCTCATGCTTCACAGGAAAAATATCCCTTTAATCTACTTTGGGGTTCCCTGAGTTCCTTAAAGTAATCCAGCACTTTGCTCTGGGTCATAGTAAAGTAATCTATTATCCCACTACCATTTTTGCCCTTCACCACATGTGTTAGGCAACCTCGCTCTTCCCTTCCAGGGTGGGCAGCTCGGCAGTCCCGTGTCTTGGGCACCCATCCTGTTTGCCTCTCCTTTGGAAAGCTACTTCTGCACTATCCAAGCTGGAAGGGATGTGGCTGTTGTGGTCCATGTAGCTCTACACTGTAGTTTCAGGCTGCTCTCATCTCCAGGGCCTCATTTCTATGTCATCTTCACTGGCATAGATGATGGCAGATCAATTTTATTCCAAGTTTTGCAAACTATATGAGGCACTCTTGTGCTTTTCCAGTAGCAGGTAGGGATGCTGCTGAGTAACTTCAGTAGCATTTAACTTAATATGAAATATACATATCATAGAAGTACCAATACAAGACCAAAACTAGACACTTCATACATAAAACACACCAGATTTTAGTTGGAATACAAGGAACAAGAACAAGACTGTCACCTGTCCCATATGGTGTTGACAAGTGAGACAGGTGACTGAGGAGAAAACTGATCACTACGAGTCAAAAATACCAGTTAATAGCAGTCAAGTGCGTATATAAATAGTAAAAATATTTCCACTTTATCCACTGTCTCCTCCACTTTTGTAAACAAAGCAGAATTCACAATGCAGCAAGACACACCACAACAAGCTTTCAAAAGAGATTTAGCTGAAGGCAGCAGATGATCATGAAGCTCTTACATTACAAAACATTTTTGTTACTATGCTTTTGGCTCACTCAATATACATGTTCAGAATTATGTCTGGAAGAGACAACCTGGATTAGTGACTTTGTTTTAAGAATAGATTATCTCTTGGTAAATATTTGCACTGTGCAAGTTAGCTTTGCTGGCAAAATTGTCCTGACAGTTTATCAGGCTGAGCACAGAACTGACTTGCTGATTCTTTCGGGATGTTGTTAAATTGATAAAAACTAATGATGCTCATACTTGCATATGAAGTAAAATTAATTAATGGGGCAACTAGACTGGCAGAATTTTAGTAAACTGCATTATTTCCTAGATTTGAAACTGCAGGCTGAAACTCTTTGAACTCACTTGTGTTAATTTTAAAACATGTGTCTATCCATTGTAAGAACAATACACAGGAATTAGCATCTATAAAGTATGAACATATGACTCTACATCTGCAACAGCATGCACAACCAGACAAGGTGAGAAGAGCAGCAAAATCCAATTTCATAGAATCATAGAAGTGTTTGGGTTGGAAGGGACCTGCCATGGACAGGGACATCTGCTAAGCCACCTGGATGCCCACAAGTGTATGGGACGTGAAGGGATCCACCCGAGTGCTGAGGGAGCTGGCGGAGGAGTTTGCCAAGC
>NW_010531429.1:0-2609 GCF_000687285.1 Phaethon lepturus | reverse complement strand
AGCCCGCCGCTCTGGCAGTTACGCGTAAACTCCTCAATATCTCAATACTTTGAATTGGGGAAGTCAAAAGTCAGTCGCGGTTGTGTGGCTTAGCTCAAGGTAACCTGCAAGCTGACTGCTGCCCACTTCGCTATACCCAGTTTGTCGTCTCTAACAGGAACAGCTTTTTTTTTTTCACGCTGCTTGCTTATCTGTAGAGCTTTCTCATCCTGTGGCTCTGAGGATCGTATCTTTGCAGGAACACGGACTCTGCATCAGCGCATCGCTGGGAGTCCTGGGCAGAACCTGCCTGGTGCTGCCAGTTGCTCTCAGGCTGAATCTCTAAGTTGTGCAGCTGAAAATATTAAGCCCAGTTCTTGGTCTGCTGTGTTTTGGGCATTTTACAGCTCGTTTCTTCTGGTCTCCCACAAACTCTTACTGATTTTTCAGGCAAAGCCTCCTCTCCCCTTTGTCTGGCACCTGGGCTGTACCTGCCAGCAAACCATTGAGGTTTGACCCCATCATTGGAGACCTCCATGGACAGCTTGGTTTTGAATTGCTGCGGGACCTCAAGGTTGGTTGGGAAATCTCAAGGTTGGTTGGGAAATCTCAAGGTTGGTTGGGAAATCTCTCTTTTTCATCTTTCCCTCGGCCGATGGTTGGTCTGTCCCATCCCGCAGCAGTTCCCATCCCCACTGCGAGGAATCGCCTGCGGAGCCGTCTGCTGCTGCCGCAGTCCCCCCCACCTCGGGTCTCCCCGCGCCGCGGCCGCTCATCGCAGAGAGCACATCTGTCTCCACTTCTGTTCCTGGCCGGCACAACTGCTGACATATTTTATGCCTCAGGCCCTCCCACCCCCTCCCCGGCCCTTGCATTTGGGATTTTCAACCACTTCTGCAGAATCTTATCACTGTCCAAGATTTCCCTTGCCAAATTTTGGTTTTTCGTGTTCAGGAGAGAATTCCCAGTTCCCAAGAATTATAGCGTCTTTTTCTTGCAAATATCAATAGCACGAGCTGGTCTTTCAGCAGGGCGTTGGGTAGCTCTCACAGTTTTTTTTTTTCCCTTGCCAAATTTTGGTTTTTCGTGTTCAGGAGAGAATTCCCAGTTCCCAAGAATTATAGCGTCTTTTTCTTGCAAATATCAATAGCACGAGCTGGTCTTTCAGCAGGGCGTTGGGTAGCTCTCACAGGAACAAGGCTGGTTCTTCACCGTTGGACGACAGCTCTGTCTTCTTGTGACATGCTCCAAAATTGTTAGACTTTGCAGTGCAGGGTTTCATATTTTCCTTTGTTTCCCCTCTTCTGCTTGAGATAACAGGACTGCTCTAATGCTAGTTTTTCTCTCTAAGCTGGCTCAGTGTCCCTACACAAACTGTAGCCACACCTTCCAGCCTCAGGTTCATTATTGTTCAGATGGTTGGTTTGTTTTTTGACGTGTGAGTGCAGGGTTGAGAAGCTGAAGGACAATGTGGGAACAAAATAGGGCAACATAAGCAACAGGTCCTGACCTTCTCGATGCACCTTTGATCCCGATAGCTCTGGAATTTGTCTGAGCTGTGAGTGTGGGCAGAGTGAAGGCACCACAAACGCTGATAGAATCAGTGTAGGAATAAGAGTAAGGATAAGAATATCTTTCTGAAGAAGTTCTGAAGGCTGGATAAAAAGACAGTAAGTGGAAATCCAAACTGTTGGATTAATTCAAAGTGACTCAGTTTGAATTTAGAATGATCAGGAGTATGGAAGTTAGTAAACAATGTAATTAATTAGTGAATTCATGAATTCTGATACCAATGGAATAGGAATTTCAGTGGGAGTCAGGGCGTGATAAGCAATGTTCACATTATGGCGATTTAGCAATATTATTGAAAAAAGAATCAGACGATGCTACAAATGTGAGACCAAAGCTATGCGAAAAGCTGTGCGAGACGCCGCTGATGCCAGAGCTGCAAGCTGGGGTCATCGCCCGGGGAAGGGCTTCTCCGCGTGGAGAGATGGCGATTCCCGCGGGTACGCGCCTGCATTAACAGGCTGGACGGACGCGGCGAACGCCTGGTGAGAACTGCGCACGTCAGTCTGCCTCTGCAGCGTGCTCGCCGCGCCCGTAACGGGCGAGACCAACGCTCAGCTTGCTCAGGCCCGAGCTTTTCTGAACCCGCTTGTGGCTCAGCTGCGTGGCCAGCACCGGGGCGGCTGTGGGAGCTGCTCAGCACTTGCTGCCCGGCGCCCAGTGCAGGATTGATCCCCCCGGCTGTAGTGGTGCCACGAAGCCCCCGCGGAAAGCACAGCAGCTTGAAACACTACGGTGCCCAGGGCAAGCGGACCCAGAGTGGCACGCAGGAACTAGCGAGCTGTCGTATGCTACTGTCACCTCCGTATCTTTTTGCCGGCATCATTAGCTGGGAGCTGCAACTGTTTGCAGTAGCTGGTTTTGCTCCTTGATCTAGATAAGCGCGAAGTTACGATGCTCTGATAAGGCTTCTTTACTGGTGCGAGTATCTACTGCAGCGTGGATATAGTGCAGTAGCTTGTGCCTCTCCAGCCTGCCAGGCTCAAGAAAACGGAAATTTCTGAAAATCAGGGAAGAGGCTTCATTTCCTAGATCGCCTCTCCACTGAAGACGGCAGCGGC
>NW_010531428.1:7378-21179 GCF_000687285.1 Phaethon lepturus | reverse complement strand
CAACCTAGTGTTTCTGTGATTCTGTGAATAGTAACGTATTACAATAAAAATGGATACCGCAACCTCAAATCTTGATTAAGTACCTCTATAGTATATTATACCAATGTGTAAGTACAAAGTAGCCTCATGCTATGTAGAGAGTAGACTGTAAATCAATGGAATTATTCCTGATTTATTCTGAGAGAGCCTGTCTCAGTAATTCTTTAAGATAAATTAATTGTATATGATATGTTTAAGCATATAAACAAATGTCTCTGTGATTAATTTGTATTTATGCTTCAGTAATATATTGGGAACATTCTCATCTCTTTTAATGAAGGATCACCAGGATAAATTATCTCCAAGGTTTCTAGATGTACATAGATATGTTTTGTTCGGATTATGTTGAGAAGTGGGATTAAAGTCTGTTAAGCAATTGCACAGCAGGGTCCAGATTTGGTGTTGGAGTGAAAGTTGTGCTTTGAAAATGAAAGTTTTATGTATGAGGGAGAAAAAGAAATCAGGAATGACAGTTTATAAAAATCAGAACTGTTTCTCTTCTATCCTGCCAACTGAATATAATCAGCTATCTAAGATGTTTTTTCCTTTTATTCCTTTACTTCTTTAAAGAGATGTAAATTTTGCTGTTGAATAAGAATTACTTTTGGAAAGGCGACAAAATACATTTCAACTTGCCATGTTGGATAATAAGACCATTAGAGCAACAACAGAAAATCTGATTTAGGGTAACCTGGAGGCACATTGGGAGAGACTCCAAAGAAGCATGAGCCAAGCGCCGGAGTTGATGCCAGGTAGTAGAATGAATCCTTCAGGAAGCCTGTCAGTCCCTGGCAGGTCTCCGTGTATGTACGAGGGAGGAACGAGCAGCCCTGCAAAGCTGCTTTGCAGGGCATGGTGTGGTCAATAATATATAACCTGGGGAGAAACATGGGACCACAATGGTTCTTCTGAGTGACCACATTCTGTGACTCGAGATTGCAGGCAGCTATCTCATAGAGTTAATTCCATAAACCAATCAAACTTCAACCTGCAGGTTGTTTTGCTTCTTTCTTGTGCCCTTTCCCATTATTGCCATGATATTCCAGGGCCTTCTATGATGAGTAAAAACCTTCCCGTTTACATCCTAAGGTAATTTCCAGCCGGTCAATTATAGTTTGTTCTTCCACAGTAGACACAATTCCTTTCTGGATACATCTCCTGCATGGATTTACAGGCAGTAATTGTATCCCTGCTTCACTGTTGCTTTGGTAGCTCAGCAAGCTGAACTAGTCAGTCTTTTCAGATCGGCTGTCCCTTTTCCTGAGTAACCAACTGAAGACATCATATTTGGACCAAGGTGATACTGTTGGTCAGCAGCAGGGAAGTCTGCTGGTCACACTGACACTGTCTCATTTAGTTATATCATATGTGTGTTTAGGACCTGTTTTATAGCCTTTATATAGGTCATTCTGAGCTCCAAGGTGTTTATCCTGAAGGGAAGGGCAAGCACATGTCCTTGTTGACTTCTGCTAGGAACTGTGGCTTTTCTATGGTTGTATTTTCTGCAAACAATGAGGACTCCGAAGTGGGTTGCTACAATGTTAAAGGGACCAAAAAATTAACAGCAGTTGGATTAAAGTCTCTCTCCCCATCAATATCTCGGGACACTTGTGTTAGCTTTATGATTGTTGAAACCAGGCAACCAGACCTAGAATAAATACAGCTAACATGGAACATGTTTCAGAAAATGTGTGGCAGGAGCAAACAGGGTAGGGTGTTAGTGGTTAGGGGTGGTGGTCTGAATATTGCATGAGTAAATCTATCTCCCCTGGGAGGAGGGGAAGTCGAGTAACTGTGTAGGTGATAACGTTTCAAAGGATGCACCAGCTTGTGCTGTCTTTGAGCAACTAGATTGCCGCAAATAAAATATTCTCAGTAATTCTGCACGGTTTGATGGCACCTTCCCCACCCCATGGCAGTTTCTACAGCACATACCAATGTCGAGCTATGTGGGGAATTAATGCTATTACTTGACTTCAAAATTTTGATAAGATGAGCTTGCCCTTTGCAACCCAGTTCTGTTCGGTAGCGAACAAGAAGTTGCTGATTTGGGGGAAAAAAATCTTTTGAGTAAAAATGTTCCTATTTGCTTCAAAAGAAATTTCCATTAGGAAATGTTAATGTTAAGAAACATTATAATGTAACCGTTTTGGTTTGGAAGAATCCCAACATTTATCTTCATGTTGGAGGTAATGTATTTCTCTGAAAAAATAAATTTTGCATGCTGTTTTGTTGGTGGGCTTCCTCAAAGGTGACTCAAAGGTTGACATCTCCTGGGTCAGCAAAGTATTGTTTCTGCACACAGGTCCCCACCAGCAGGTGAATGAAGGGGCCTTCAGGAGAGCGAGGCTGGTTGAAAGCGGTGCGCCTCTGTTTTCTCATTTTGATTGTCTTCTGACAAAGTAAATTAAGAGGAAGAAAGCTCAGTTAGATTTGCATTCTTCAGCCTCATTTTAGCTGTTATTGGCTAATAAACTCCAACTGAGCTCTCATTCAGAGATGTCACGTTTTGTTTCCATGGCGGGTGATTTGACTGTGGAGCCCATTTTGTGTGTGATAGCTTTAACAGAAAAGACTAAAGGCTCCATTCGTTATTCTTACACTCTTTCATACGAAGCTGATTGCTGTTTTTGTTGAATTACCTAAGTGTCTGGATGAAAACCACAGCAGATACAGCCTTGGTTTGACTAGAGAACCTGAAGCTGTGCCTGGTGGAGCCTCCCTGGTGAGGTTGGGCACAACTGACTGTGGTTTGAGTGCTGCCTTGTGGATGGAAAATGCTTGGAAGGATCGAGGCAAGGTATGGCAGCGAGCAGCAATCTGCGTTGTGGTGCTGCAAGAAGAGGGGCTGATGAAGCTCTTGGAGGCTCTGTGAGGTCCCGTTGTAACTCCCACACTTCAGTGATTGCTGAGAGAGGGTTATCAGTACGTTGCCTAAAAGCATAACTGGAGTTGGGTGAATAGCTCTTTCAGTTAACTTGTAATAACCAACTCATTGACAGGGCCTGATCTAGAGCCTATTGAAGTTAATGAGAGCTGTTCTGCTTGCTCTTCTTTCTTCCGATTGCTAATTGTGTGTAAACAGCTTTCGGTCATCACAAGTTTGTTTATTTGAAACTATTTGCAGATTAATTTTGGGAATTCATTTCTCCTTGAGCGTGCAGAGTGTTCAGCATTTGAAATAGGCAATTCCAGTTGCTCGCATTTGCAGCTCTTGCCTGGGCTCCGTTCCTGTATCCCGACTGAACGGAGTTGTTGAGAACATACTCATTCACTTATTCAAAACTTGATTTTCCATGCATTTATGGTCAAGTTCACAGGAAATTCTGACCTGCTGTGCTGAGTCTAGTCAAAGCTCAGTCCTGCCCAGTGTGCATCTTGATAATAGTCGTATTATGGATGCTGAAATAATGAGTACACAGAGCGATTGTTGGGTTTATATTCCTAATGAACTGTGGCATTACCAGCGACTAATAATTATCTTCCTTGCAACTTTATGCAATGAGGGTTGCAGCGTAGAATGTGAGGTTCCCAGTCCATGTAACATGAGTGTGGAGCAGGCAATCTAGTTCAAGGCTTTTCTTCTTCTTTCTACAAAATTAAAGTATTTATTGATATGCGTGCCTGCATTATTTTAACATTATTCTGATAGAAACCCATGTCTTTTGGCTTTCCTTTTTCATGTTCAAAGTGATGCGGAATAAGCGAGTGACACTGGGGTTTCTAGCTTATCCTATTTTAGTAAATATTTGGTGGGCCATGGTCATCTGAAGATGGGTGAGCACTCCAGTATTGATGCTGCATGGAAAGGAGGAAGGGAAGTGTGAGCCACAGGATCGAAGTCCCATGCTGCTCCTGCTGTGTGATATGGGGCTTGGCTGCTTGGCCCATGTGGTCTCACTGGGGATCTGTGGGACCCCTGAGGAGCCACACACAGAATTATCCCTCACGCAACCATGCTGTTCAGCTGAGGCTCATGCCTTGTGGCTCTGGACTGTGTGAGTGCTTTGGCTTGCAGAGCTGAGAGGACTGGTGATATGGAAAGGGAAATTCTGCCACTGACTTTGACTGTAGTCAAAGCTGGTGGAGATCATAGGTGACAGCCAGATGGCACTTCTCCTGTGGATGCAGAAAGTTGCTCTCTTGAAAGTTTGCTTAACTAATCCACAAACACAGTAATGGCCTAAAGCTATGCAGCTCAAAGGGATTTTGTGCCATTTGGTTTCAGCCTGTACCAAAGTGTCTAGGCAGAAATCCCTCTAGACACATCTTGAAGCAAGCAAGTTTTCTATCTTAGTGTGTCATCTTACAAAATACGTATTTGCTGGCACTTTCACTGTTCAGATTTTTGAAGCTCTGTTTTTAAGGAGGATAGGTTCAGTAGATTTCAATGGCAATTGTAAACATTTAGGTGTCTGAGCTGGCAGGGAAGGTGGGGCACAAGTAGGTTCTGGATATGCAGAATTGGTTCATAAATAGCTCTTGTCATATGAAGATTGTTGGAAGAGAAACCTTCAACACCTGACACTCAGTAGCAGTTACCGTGGCTGAAATACTGCTGAGAAGCACAAAAGTGTACAACAGGATGAACTGTGAAGGTGAGGAGTGAGGGCACTGGAAAACAGGGTCAGCAGAGAGCAGGCTCCGCACAGTGGCGTCGCAAGGCGAGGGATGAGAGGATGTAAAACATCGGTGAAGCTCTCTAGGAAAGAGAATGGGCTCAAATGAATGTAACATGCTTTGTTACTTTAACAAAAAGAGAAAGTATCTATTTCTGCTGTCAATAACTATAAACAGAAACACTGGATTTGAGCGTCTCAAGAATTTTCTGTATTAGAATCATAGAACAGTCATGGTTGGAAGGGACCTTTCAAGGCCATCTAGTCCAACCCCCTGCCATGAGCAGGGACATCTTCAACTACAGCAAGTCTCTCAGAGCCCCGTCCAACCTGACCTGGAGTGTTCCCAGGGATGGGGCATCGACCACCTCTCTGGGCAACCTGGGCCAGGGTTTCACCACCCTCATGGTGAAAAATTTCTTCCTCAGATCTAGTCTAAATCTGCCCTCTTTTAGCTTAAAGCTGTTACCCCTTGTCCTATCGCTACAGGCCCTGCTAAACAGTCTGTCCCCATCTCTCTCCTCAGCCCCTCTCACCCCGGCAGCTGCAGGAAGGTCTCCCCGGAGCCTTCTCTGCTCCAGGCTGAGCCCCCCCAGCTCTCCCAGCCTGTCCTCCCAGCAGAGCTGTTCCAGCCCTCGGAGCGTTGCTGGGGCCTCCTCTGGCCCCGCTCCAGCAGGTCCGTGTCTCTCCTGTGCCGAGGGCTCATGACGCCTAATATTTACTAACACCTAATATTTATGATTCTTGTCCTGAATGACTCTATGCTTGTGTCTTATGTCATGTATTGTAAATTGTTCTTTGGCCTTGGAACATCCAGAGAAATAGGAAGGGGAAAGCTGGGAGTGGGAGGACATCACAGCATAAGAACAGGCTGTAGGTTGACACTATGTTCACACATTTTGTGTAGCATGGGAACTAAACGGTGCTGTGAACAGCTGTGTCTTGCACTGGCTGAAGTCATGAGGAACTTTTGTGTAAGAGCAGGATCCAGCCCTGAACACATTGTGATGCTTGGGAAAAAATAACCCAGAAAATGCCAGGAAACCCAGCAGGCTCCTCTGTTCTGCAAAGCTTTGATCCCGTAGCCACTGGAAGGATGGAAAGACTCTGTTGTCTCTCTGCTGAGCATTTTCTCAAGTGCCCCACCTCTGTGTGCATGGGCAGGCATGTGGGTGGGCAGAGGCTAGAGCACCCTTTGGGGAGGGCCTGTGTCTCCTGCTGAGATGCTCCTTGGGATGGGCCTTAGCTTGTATTCGTGCAGTTGGGTGTGGTGAGGTTTAGGTGCACTGTCCGTGCTGCCGTCAGGGACCCTGTCCTCCCCTTCCTTGGCAGAGCCAGACTGACAGCCAGTACCATAGGAGGGACCCACAGCTTGGAGCAGTCAATAAGCACCAACTTGCTCATGAACTGTGCCACGGTGAGGCTGGAGCCACCATGTCCTCATCCAGCTTCGCATAGCTCCCTGTGACGTGTGGGACGTGGTCTCAATAAATGGAGAGGACCCTGTTGGGTGGTGGGTGAGCGTGCGTCACCACAGCTGGCAGCCGGTAGGCTCTGCAGTGGCCAACCCAGGGCTCAGAAGGCCTCGTGTCGCTGGTGATGGGAGCGGGACGAGATGCTACGTGCGTTGTAGATGCATGGTTTCCCAGTGGGTAGCTGCCCATGCCGGGCAGCCAGGCTGTCCTGTTATGGGCAAGTCTCCTCTGCACTGTTCTGGGACAGAATCCCTGCCTCTTCCAGCCAGTCCAAAATGCCTGAGGATGGACGTTAATAGTTCAATGGATGATGATCTCTCTCTGAGGGCTTTCTGAATGGCATCTTTATCGTAAATGTCAGGCAGGTTTTCCTCCTGGGAA
Organism: Phaethon lepturus; assembly: GCF_000687285.1. Taxonomy (NCBI): domain Eukaryota; kingdom Metazoa; phylum Chordata; class Aves; order Phaethontiformes; family Phaethontidae; genus Phaethon; species Phaethon lepturus. The sequence goes on along the minus strand of NW_010531428.1, from coordinate 14,665 downwards.
GAAACACAGGCAAGCACACGTTGGGATCATGTTTTTTCATCATATTAACTTGTTAAGCCTTGCCTAGAAAAATCAATACTGCCTTTTAATACAGAAAGCCCTGGACAAGATGCCGCAGGTGAAAACCCATGGACAGAGCGTTCCTTCAGAGAGATGGCTGCTGAGTGAAACAAGCACTGGTTGTCTTCAGTGCTTTGGCTGGCAGGGCAGAGCTGCTGGCAAACGAGCTGGAGCTCGATGGCTGCATCTCCAGCGGCTCTGGCCATTTGGAGGCATTGCGTCGTGTCCGCTCTGCCATCCGGCCAGCACGGAGCAGAGCTGGACCTGGCCCAACAGCAGCCCCAGCCTGGGCTCATGGATCCTGTGCAGCCAGCTCCGTCAGCCCCTTGGTTTTGGATTGTTTCATCATGTGAGCTTCCTGGGCCTGGCTTGTTTGAGCTTGGAAATCTCTTACGCAACAGTGTTACGTGATGATGAAAGTTTCTGCGTCAGGAATACATCCTTTTGAATATGAGTTGCTTTTTCAAACAGCAGGTGTCAGTCTGGACAATTTTTTTTTGTTCAGTTTAAGAATAACTTCATTTGCTTTAGCTTAATTGATTCAGAACTGATTTGAGAAGCAGTTTAAGTGTGGTTGTAGCTGCACAGATGCTTGATACAGCTTAAAAGTCACCGCCTCTCCCCTCACCTTCTCCTTCCTTCCACCTGTTTAATGGTCTTGTTAGAATATGGAACATTTTTCCAAGCTTTTACAGAAGTTTCATAAAAGCTGTGAACCAGAAGTCACAGACTGCAAGCAAGTCACTTTTCCACTTTGGTTTGGGTGGGTTTTGAGATATTCTTACACCTTCTCTCTCTCTAAACACGTGGCAAGTGAGCAGTTCCCAGCTGACCCCAGGCTGTGATGCAGAGCGAGACCATGCGGTGGCATCCTCCATCGCCCTGCTCCACCCTCAGTGGCTTCAGTTTCAAGTTGCTGCCGTCTTCTAGAACTTTGCAGCCAGCTCTTGCAAGGTCCCCTGGGCTGCTGTGCAGTGGTGTGGGTGGAAATGGGGGTACCTGCGTCCCTCGGATGCCCGGTGGGGTGGGGGAGGCAGGGGTTTCTGCAGGAGTAGGTGGGGAGAGGAGGGCTTGGGAGGGAGATGTGGGGACCTTTGTGCATCTCTCAGGTTGCATGTCCCAGTCAGGAGCCTGGAATGTGCTTTAGCAAAAGCCAGGAGCAAGGCTCTGGTCTATCAAGCTTCAGCTGAGTATCAGCAAAAAGTATTAGTTTGCTCTGCAATTTATAATCTAAATTAACCTGTGAGGGCCCAAAGAGGGGTTGCAGGAGGTGGAGAAAGCTGAGTATCCTCATCCTATTGGTATAAGCTGAGACCTTACTGAAATCTGATGTAAATGCCCTTGTACACTTAAAGGAGAATTTATCCTGGCAGTTATACTACATATACGACACTGTATTTTCTTCCTCTTTATGCCAGTTTTACTCCATTGGCATTTATTCCTATTGTAAATCACTAGGTAATTTAAAATAGCTTATGTTATATTGTCTGACCCTTACAGTAATTCTAAACTATTCCTTCATCCCCTGTTGTGTGCGTGCAAATAAATAAAATGGTCAGGAAAGATAAATGTAGGTGGCTTGATTTTTGCTGTTAATGTTGGTGGAAAATTTTGCTAAATCAAATATTGATATAGCTGAATATTTTCAGTGCAAATTTCATTTAAATCAAACCAAAAAGACGCTTTTTTTTTTTGTCTCAGCCTCTTTGTCAGAACATTTTCATCTTGTTTACTTACATTAGCAACTTCTGAACCATTTTCTGTTGGAAAGGAGCAAAGTTTGCTTGTGTCACTCTGCTCCCCTTAGCCCAACCCAGCACTACTGAGCCTCCATCAGTGTGTGACGTGGGGTGGGGTGAAGCTGGCTGGGGTGGACAAATGGGACGTGTGGGCAGTGCACTTAAATCATGCAGACAAGGCAACCTGCTACTTCTTCCTTTCGTGGTGGTTCATTTCCATTTTGGGTTCAGTGAATGAACAACCATCTGCTGAATATTTAGGATTCAGAGCTGCACAGTCAGTACAGAGGTCTGGTTTTGCCAAGTTTTAGCGGAAGATTGGGAGAAAATACCTTGTTTTCCTAGGTTTTCTTGGGTGTTGAGTGGAGGTGCTGAGACTTGCGGTGCAAGAAGATCTTGGATCCTGAAGAAGAGTTGGGGTATGGAAGTCGCCATTTTCATTGAAGGCCGTTCCCATACTCTGCACCCACAAGCTGTCCCAGCCCTTTCATCCTTGGAGAGATGCTGGGCTCTGCTCCAGAAGGAAACAGGACCCACAAAACCTATTTGCATGGTGCTATTTCTCCTCTATGTAGCTTCTTCCATGCAAGGAGCAACGCAACCCAGCCCAAGGACGTTGCAAGCCTGTAGCCCAGAGGGTCCATGTGCAGGTGGCCACCTCAGCCTGACCAGGGCAGCCCCAGTGCTGCAGCTCAAGTGCAGGGTTCTGGGATGTCCCCCACTATGCCAACAGCTCATGCAGAGGATAATCAGTGCTGCCTTTGTATTATTTTTCACTGCAGTTTAATATTGTTTGATCAAAGCCTTCGATGTTCCTTTAGCAATAGCTTAAACCTTTTTTTGTGTCGACATCCTCCTCTGTGTAGATTGGGTGCTCGTGTGTACGCGTGGTGAGATGTTAAGCCTTTTGGATCTTGTTCTTAATATTAAGCAGACATGAAATCAGCTATAATTTAAGATGTAAAACTGTTTTATGACTTATGAGGACCTAGATAATGAGGAGGATATTAAGTAGCCATATTCTTATTTTTTGAGGTGGAAAGAAGAATTTATGCAATAGTTACTTTTATTACAAACATTTTAAAACATATGTGGATATTTTCATTATTGAGTGCTATCTTTAGCTCTTCCAATTAATTTAAAATTCCGGGAGTCCATATAATCAGAGTTTTCTGTGCTGAGAAATGTATTAAGGACAGCTTATGATACACTGATTCGGAGTGCATTTAAAGAGACAACAGTCTAATAATTTTGAAGAAATCTGCTCTTTCCATTTTCATCTGTTATTTCTCAAGCATTTTGTTTTCTGAGATCACAGCAGCAGTGTGAGGGCAAGATTGTCAGCCACTGGAAATCAAAGTACTGCTAGTGAAGTTGCTTGGATGCTGCTGAATTCCTCCAGCTGAGGATAAGGTCTCCAAAGCTCAGCCCTCAAGGATTCATCTGCTGTGGCTTCATATTTCTTGTGTGAAGTTCTTCCATTGCCTGTGCATTGAAGTCAGTTCTGCAACCAGAAGTTTATTGCTTTGCCTGGGGAAATATGCAAAAAGAACTGTTAAAATCTTCAAACCAAGGCCTTGTTCACATGAAAATACACTTTGTGGTAAGATGTAAGGGGAGAAATGTGATTGGAAATACCCAGACTGTCACCAGAATCTGTTTCACATGGAAATACCAATTGGTACTTGACTCTGCAAATTATTTTATGGTGATATCTGTGATATGAAAATATAAAGGGATGTCTTCTGTGTTTTGATGGAAAGACCAGTGACCAGGACTGAGATGTGAAAAGGTCCTCTGAATCTTATTTCCCCTCTGGCTATTGCAGTGTTGGCATCCTCAGTGGGGACTGTATCTCTGTGCCTCAATGTCTACACAAAAATCCGGGCAGGCAGATGCTACTTATTCATTATTCATCTGTTGGAAGTGTTTTAAGTTCCAACTAAAAAATGAAAAACATCTTGATGGAATTCCTGAAGGGGGGAAAAAAAAAAAAATCAGTAATCTGACAAAGTGTAAGGTTAATCACCACATTTTGGATTTAAAAGTCAATTTAAAACTTCTCTTTTAATGAAGAAGGAAAATTTTAAAAAGTTGTTGTTTTGTGTTTTTTACTCCTCTGCTGTTCCTTTTTTTTTTGGTTTTTTTTTTTTTTTTGGTGCTTTTGAATGGATTTTTGAGGAAGGGTCAGGGGAGTTTGTGATCTTACCTGACCAAGCCCCAATGACTGGAAGGAAGCCGTGGGGAAGAGCTGAGCTGCTGGGGGGTCCACAGGCAGCCAGACAAGATTACGGGAGAATCCCCCTTCCTGCCTTCATCCTCTGCCTTAGCTCCTTGTTAGGAACTGAGCACACGGAGTGGCTTCTGGCTGTGATTTCTTGCGTGGTGAATCCTGCGTCTGGGTTAACCTGTCCTCGGAAACCCTTGGGTGACCCAGGTCCTGCACCTCTCTGTTTTCGTGTGTTCCGCATCTAAACTTGTTGTCAGAGCAAGTGCAAAGATTTGAAAACGGCATAAAGGGGACTGCACACCGCCTGGCTGAACGTGCCTAGCAGGCTCATTTTTTCCCTTAAGAAACCCTCACCTGGAAGGTGTGGATAGATTACTCTGCTCCACTCTTTACAGGATCTGTCACTCTGCTTGGGCTGCAGCTATCGGACAGCCAGTACTATGAGTAGACATCCTCATGATAGGAACTAAAAAATGTCGTCTTTTTTCATCTGAATTGAAATGATAATAGGGAGCAGACTGCTCGCAGGATTTGCAAATTAATTCTGCAGCGACGGCTGATGTTCGCTTCCCTCTGTTCATAAATAATACGGTTTTGCCTTGTGCTGCTTAGCAGAGCTAAGCTAAAAGAGGAGCTTTTAAACTTTTTGGCTTTGTTCTTTAAGTGTGGGAATGGGCAAAGCCAAATGTCAAGAGTTTACAACGGGGAATTGTTTGACTTTGTTATTGAATACGAACACTGTGACAAAAAGAGTTAGAAAAAATAACTCTTTCTAGTAATTTTTGTTAGATTCCCCCCCCCCATGCCTTTTGCAAAGAGTCTAAATCATTCTTGGGCCAAGGTCTTCAGTGACACTGACTCCTGCGTCAGCAGCAGGTCAGTAGCTTTTGTGCGCAGCGTACAAGGCGACCTGGAGTCGCAGTCAGAGCCGTGCGATGGGGCTTGGGTCAGCGCGTCTGACTGGCGTACGCTCTGGTCATTTCGCCTTTGCGCTGCTGAGGTCTCTATATGGTTTCACAGTAGAATATAAGGTTGAAGAAGCTGAGAGACAGATTGTGTTTAAGTGTGTTACATGCAGGAAAGCCACGTATCCAGCGTGCCAGCGGGTATTATTGACAATAGGGAAGCTACAAGGAATACTCTCATCTTTTCCCTTATCTCCCTGTTTTTACTCTTAAAGCCTGAGCCCCGATGCCGTGCTTTATCATTGCACCGAGCGTATGGTGACTAAAGCAGAGCTCTTCTGCTTGATAACATTTTGCCTGCATTCGTCTGCAAACGCCCAAACAGCGTATCAATGGCTGGGGGGTCCCGTCTGCCCGTCCCAGCCCCCGGGAAGTCACTGCTGGTTGACTGTCGCAGGGCTCAGACGTGGCACCGCTCGAGTGCATGCTGCTGCGGAACGTGAGGGTTGCATAGCGTACTGAGCAGCTCAGCACTGGTGATTCATTTTGACTAGGAGAAATGAGATACAATTCCCACTCTAAATGCTTTAACAGGCTTACGCAAATTTTGCATGAAAGGAGCGACTCTGTAATGAAACTTAATGGCTAATTGCACTCTGTTAATAAAATTGGAGATGTCATCAGCTACTGAAAAGGGACTGGTAAATCATATAAACAGTAATACACAACCTAATGTTGCCTGAGTACCGAGGTGGGAGTTTAATAATTTTCATCATTAATTTTTATTGATTTGTTGATCATTCGTTGATGCCTATCCAAATAAATCACGGCAATGCTGATAGCTAACTTAACTCTGAAGGCAAGTTACGTATTCAATAGCACGTCAATACAGAGCTATTAGTTGGGCTTCCCAAGGAAATGAGATCTATGGGAGGTGATTTCTGTCTCTGCTGGTCTGTCTGTCAGTCCAAGTCTCAGTTAATGTCAAAAGAGTTGGGTCAGCTTGAAGCACACTTGACGCGGGAGCCTCAAAGACTGCGTAGCTGCTAGGTCTTGTGGAAATAGGTGGTTGAACACAAAGGGCTGTCCTAACAGTACTTCCTCCAGGAGAAAAACTGCAATGTGAGCTTACCTCCTAATAGAAATCAGCAAATCGCAAAGGTGAGAGGGCAGGGATTAACTGACAAGAGAGATGTTAGAAATTCCCCTGTGTCAGGAGAGCTTCAGTGTGAGCTTGGCGGTACAGAGCCTCTCATTTGCAGGTGAGCCACTGGTAACTGGGCAAATTTAAACATCTCCTCCTTAAATCCTGGTAGCTCCTCCAAGCAGGCTGGGTGGTGGGTCTGTGCTGCTGTCAGTCGTGTGTGGGCAGTTGGCACAGAAAATCAGGAGAGCGTCAAAGAGCATTTGAGGACCACCGTCCCCTCCATTTTAATTGTTCCTCTGCAGCTCTCTTCTGTACCAGCACAGCCTGTGATTTACTAAAAGGAAGGAAAACAGGCACTCTCTTGCTTGTGCTTATCTGGCCTCATGGCATGCTTTGGCCAAAATTTGGAAATGCATTGTTTTATGCTATGAGCAGGCAGGATTTTCCCTGGGTTGCCTGGAAAGGCTCCCAAGCAGTCACAGTTCTGTGCTCCAGATTTCCTTCACAGGAGGAAAAGGCTTAGGGCTGGCAGAGCCCCCGCTTCTGTTCCCCATGCCAGTGCCTGAAGGAAACTGGTGTGTTTAAGGCAAATGAGCTTGTCCATTGCAAAGTGATTGAAACGGGTGTTAAAGACTTTTAAAATGCCAGATGTGGTTGTCACTGTGTGGTTGAACTGATTAAGTATGTTTGCAACTGAAGTGGTTGGGCGGTGGATTGAAGTGCTTTGCAGCTCCTGGCAGTTGCTACACTATCCTTTGACCAAGTGGAGGAATCTGACCAGTTGACTTGGTCTTCCCAGACCAGTGCTGACTCTCCGTAGAGTCGCTGTAGGCTAGACATGCTTTTCCTCCAGCTCAAGCCTTGCTGGGGGTCTCGTTTTGAGCTTGTTTCCCGAGGAAGGTCAGAAGATGAATGCTGTACGAGCTCTTCCTGAAGAAATCATGCCAGTGGCCAGTACAAGGCACCCATGAAAAAACACAAGACGATGCACATCTACAATTCCTTCTTCAGCTCTGCTCTGTGGAGATCTTTCAGTTGATGAGGACTGTAGCATATGGCTCACCTGCTGAATTCCTCATCTCCTCATGCACGTTCTCACACTTTTTCCCACCTGCTCCCCTTCTGCATCCTCCATAAGCATCTTAATCCTGGTCCTGCTATCAGTTTTGTTGTTGTGTTGTGTTTTTGGGTCGTCGTGTCCGTCCC
>NW_010531428.1:0-7347 GCF_000687285.1 Phaethon lepturus | reverse complement strand
CCCCTCCCCCCCCCCCCCGCCCCCGGGGAAACTCAGTCCCAATATTCCCTGTCTCCCAGAAAGCTGGAAGAATAGGCTGGTCAAGAATGAGATTATGCTTTTGTTCTCTCCAGGTAAAATCAGTGCTGGTGCTTATAGTCTCTTGAGATCAGCCTGTTCCTGGAGAGACCCAGCTCCTGCAGCACAAATCAGTTGAGAGCAAAGCATACAAGTGGTCTCTAAAGTGGTTCTATGTATGCAGTTCCCCCAGAAATTATTATAATTATAAAAAATGCATGTTTTTCTTAGTATAATCTTATATTAGCAAGAAATCAAATCAGATAGAGATGGGCACTTTCTGTCTGGTGACAAGTTCTCAACAAGAAACACAGTTTTAAAAGACTTGCTAATAGAAAATACTATTTGTGATATTCCCTCCCAGGCCCTTTTTCAGAGCTAGTGGGTTTGACGGGGATTGGCAATGGTCAGGTTGTGCTGTGAGCTGGGGGTTGGGACCCCTCCTGCAACCCCCTTGGGCGCTGGGGAGCAACTTGGTGACCACCAGTGCTGGTGGGTTGTGTGTGATGCTGCTGCTCTCCTTGGGCAAAGCCTGGTCCCTCTCTCCTCATGGAGCATCAAGAGAGCTGCACCACTCCAGGAGTGGGCGGGCTGAGCTTAGTCACAAGATCCTGGCAATCTCTTGCACAAAAACCCAAAAGTTTACTATTTAATTCAGACAGTTGCTTCAAAAAAGTCAGTTCCCATAAATAGTTATTTTTATATTTTTTTTCCTCTCTGTATTTAGGGCTGAGCTGACAGAGGTCACAAGCTGTAAGAACATGCTTGGTTAATCCTGCTTAGCCTGTGCAGCCCTGGGCAGGCTGGTGTGCAGCTGTAGCCTGTGGAAGGCGAGCAGAGGAGCTGCTGGGCACCGTGGCGGCTCGGGGTCTGCAGGCTCCCTCCCACCCCAGCACGCCGGGGCCGGGGGTGCACGCTGCCCGAGCCTGGGAAACTGTTAAAATCCTGGAGTACAGGAACTAATGGAAAAATGAGTCATTTTCTCGGTGCCTCTGCTGCCTGAGTTGTTTGTTTGTTTAACTGTGTTACACTCTTCCTACTGAAGCTAAAAGGAATTATACCAGTTTTGATACTGCCTGGAATATATAAAATCTGGTGTAATAGGTTTCTAGCTTTATATAATGGAACATATTCTAGTCATTCAGCAGTTACTCCTACAACCAGCGTTTCAAAACAAAGATGTAAAAACTAGGTGTGAGACATTAAAGTACAGGAAACACAGTTTTAATTCAGGAAATCATTTTTCTTCCCGAAAAGAGGTTTGTTTTCTTGATAGTCGCTGTTTACTGGGACAGATTTGTGCTATCGCACAAGAAATGCAAATTGCTGTTTAAAAAGCTGTTTATTCTTGCATAACACTATAAAGCAGCAATTTTTTTTATTTGCATTCATGTAAGGTTATGTATTTTAAAATTCCTCTTTAATATTAAACTTTTTTTTCAGTCAACAAACTAAAATGAGATGCTTTCTGAGGCCTGTGTTGCATTTAGTGAAACTTTCACTGCAGAGCCAAACAAGAACAGGCTTTTTTCCAGGACAACGTGATTCCTGTTTCTGGCAGTCGCGTGGGTTTTGTAGCACCTACAGCACTTCCTCCTGCTTCGGGACACCCTCGTATTTTTATTGCTTTTGCCTAGTATGAGGAGAAGTTAAACCTGGCTTTCAGAGGAGGTGGGGGGGCTCTGTGTGTGTTTGAAGTCTGACTATGGCAGTGCTCTCGGGCAAGGCTGACCTTCCTTTCTGCTTCTGCAAGCTGCGTGGGGCCAAGAGTCCTGCCCACCCCACGTGCCTGCACGAGCAAGGGAAGGAGGAGCTCTGGGAATAGTCCTCAAGCTCCTTGGGGCAGCACTGGGCTCAGCACTGGAACAGGCTGCCCAGGGAAGTGGTTGAATTGCCATCCCTGGAGGTATTTAAAAGACGTCTAAACGTGGCACTTAGGGACATGGTTTAGTGATGGACTTGGTTAGGTTAAAAGTTGAAGCCGATGATCTTAAGGGTCTTTTGCAACCTAAATGATCCTAGGATTCCTTCTAGCCAACCCTTTGGTGTTGTCTTTTCTCCCACAGCTGGTGGTTCAGGCACCTAGCAGCTCCCATATAAGCATGGTCCAGTTTCTTTGACTTCAAGCAGTGCTCTGCAGCATTTGAGTATTTCCATCCTTATCTTAATGGGATGCCCGTGGCCCATCTGCAGGTGGTGCAGCACAGATACCGTCCTCCCAGTGAGGTGCCCACTTTGAAGGGCATTTTGAAGAGGTGATTTTTAATGCATTTGGTTTTCATGTGTCTCTACCATTTTAGGTGGGCGAAAGTCAACATATCACTGTATACTCAGAACAGCCAAATAAGTAAGACATGTTTACTACTAGACTATAATACTATTGAAACAGGTCTGGCAACATCATCTGTTTTGTGATGCCAGGAACAACAAAAGTGTTGCTTCAGTTAAACTCGTCACTTGTAGATAATTTCTTTGCTTATTTTAGAAGATTCATTGAACCCACTGCCTGCAATCTGTAGGTTGCAAAGCGCTCAAAGAGTGGTTCAGGGAGGAAGATGTAGTGTAGGAAGGTTTCTCTCGACACTTCTCTCTACAATTCCCCCCAAATCAGTGTGATCTTGGAAAAATGCCATGTTTGTTGTGTGCAAAAGGATGTATCAACCTGTCATGTTGTGAACTAACCAAGAAATCAAGACAGTGTCATTCTCTGGCCATGCTGGAGTAAGAGGCTGGGAGATTTACAAGTACCAATTGCAAGAGCCACTATTTTAATACAGAAAGCGTGGAATATGCACTTTCTGTGACACAGGAAAATGTGACTACTGTGTGAAGCTTTAATTGCCAGTTTAAGGGTGTCAAGCAGAAGCAAGAATTACAAGGTAGTGTGTCGCAAGGACTTTCTTTTTACTTGTAGTGAGGACCCAGTTTAAAAACAAAACAAAGAAACTCCTCCTCAGAAATTGTGCCTGGAAGTGCTTTGCCGGAGGGATGTTTTCTCAGTGCTGATACTCCAGGCAATTCAGTTTTTATTTCCAAGGTCAAGAGAGAGACTGTTGCCATGAGTATGTCCCATGTGCAGCGCTGGTTGAAGTGGAGATACCCATGTTGTATTCAGATTTCTTTTGGGAGAGTAACTTGGCATCCAAAATCTGTAAATCTTATCAGAGTGTGTGCACGCTAGCAGTCCTACAGTAAGAGCAGTCCATCTTCTTGAATTGAATTAGCTGACCTTTTGATGGGTGAAAGAAAGAACAAAGTAAGTCAGGAGATAAATTCCTGCAAGAGCATAGAGGAAATTATTCTTAATTCTTTGCCTTTGCAGGGACACGTGACTGTGACCCAGCAATGGCAGTTGCGTTGGTAGCACTTTGCTCCTGCGGAAATGGCAGCAGAGCTGGTATTGCAGTGAGGTCTCTCTGATGACTTAGTTGAGGTAGAAAGGGAAGGAGTTAGTACAAGAAATGTGCATGCATCAGGATATCTCTGATATTCCATGACAATCCACAAAAACCCTTAAAAAAGAAAAAAAAAGGCATTGGCATAATTCATTCCATGTAGAGAAGAGCGATTCTGTCTAAAACCCATAGGTGGAGAAACACATGTGGTTAGGATCATACAGAAAGAAGCCTTTCAAAGCTGGGCTCTCCCACCTGGGTGGTCATGGTGGCTGTCTTGGCAGAGAAGAGACTGAAATGTCAACAGGGTTGTTTTGGGTCTTCCCTGGCTCATTTGGGTCTTTTCAGTTCATTTATAAAGAGAGCAGCTTTGCTCACCGGCTTTGCTTTGTAATGTTAAACGAAGAAGGACAAATGTTTAAGGACAAATAAACACGGAGAAAGAATAAGTAGTGAGTTATTGAATGGTTAGAGCTAACTAGAAGCTAAGTTCTCGTGTTTTTACGAACTATTTCCTTCTCTGAGTTTCATAGAAAACTGACATTAAAATCGATTTTTGCAAAGGGTGCTCTGTATTTGTGCTCCCGTAATTGACTGAGGGCTGAGCCAGCACCAGTTAGAGTGGGAGCCATCTGCTTTGGGGCTGGTGCCAGGCATGGAGAGCTTCGGTGTTACAGTTCCTCTCAGATGTCATCTTTGACTGTAGTTATTTGCTGGTGAAAAATTCCACTTAGAGAGATTTGGTTGAGACCTTGTTGGAAAAAAATGGTGAGAGAATTAAACTCTGAACAGTATCAGGACTCAGGTTCTGTAGTTATTTCCTTTAATCTGAGCAATGATACGATCTTCAGGATTTGTGGAACTTGCAGGATTACTTAAAATGTAATTAAAACTTTATATACACGTATGCCCATAGTGATTCTGCTGGAAAATGTATTAATTTGTCATGAATAAAACGCTTCTCCTCCAGGAAAATATTTGTCTGAATCCTGCAGCAGGATCCGTGCAGGACAAATCCCTGTGTATGGGCAGAACTCCCTGAAGAAATGGGTGTTCTCTGGACTGGTCTCTGCTTGGTCCCTAAATGATCACATGCATGTGGCTGTGATGTCCTTCTGCGTTAGCCACATGGCCATGAATGTCCTTCTGCGTTAGCCACATGGCCCTAATGACAGGGACAGTATGAGCAGATGTAGGTTCAAGAGCAGAAGGATTTGCTCCTGCTTTGCTCGTCAGCTCTCCCTCCTACTCTGCAGCACCAGGAATTCACGAGCCATCCTCGTCTGGCTTCTTTAGGTCCTTGGGCCTTCTGCTGTTTGCAGCTGACTTACCTCCCGCCCGCTGTATTGGGGTGCCAGGGACGGAGGAGAAATGGGTGCACAGGGGGTGGTTGCCTTCCCTACCTGCAGCCCCGGGCTCTCCCCACCGTCTGTCGTGGGACCGGAGCGGGGCACGTCTGCGTGCTCGGCATGTCTGCGTGCTCAGCCCCTCTGCCTCCCCGCGGCCGGACACCAGCCTTGGTTGCACGTGGGCTTCACTCGCTTGTTTCTGCGGTTTTACACTGACGCTCTGCATCACGAGCCTCTCCGTGTAAAACCAGTTGGCACGAGTGAAGCCCCCAGTGAATTTCATGCAGTTCTGCAGCGTAATAAGGAAGAAATAATCTTTTTCTTTGGGTTGTTTTTTTTTTTAGGAGGAGAAGATTTAAAGTAATTGCGGATGTGTTTGCAACTGTCAGAATTAAGTTTTCCCATACTCATACTGGCTCTTAATTCTACTAATTGTAAATGAAATGACCGGGAATCTCCGTGGCATTGCCATGATGAATGCACCGCTCTATGGCAATAATTCTTATCAGTGCCAGTATTTAGAGTATTTTGCTGCAGATAACATGGGATTTGGGACATCCTTTTCCAGTTGGAGGTTAGGTGATACCCAGTCCACTAATAAATTTGTTATTGGACCAGCTTTTTTTTTATTTTATGGAAAGTATAGTATTCTTTGGGGGAAGTGGGGAATGGGAAATGCCATACAACTACTTTTTATTAAATAAATATTCAGGGTATTGATTACATTCTTCATTTCAGGTCCCAGCTGAAACAAAGGCCAAGTACTGAACACAGGAAGCCCTCAGCTAGAGGCTGTGTGATGCTGACCTGCACAAGGGTCTGGCCTTACTAAGGACCATTTGAAATCAGTTGTGACATTCCTGGTTCAACATATACCGTGCAAAGAGCTACTGAGCTAGCCCAGGTGGTCTTGTGGAAATTTTTAAAATGACTGCGTTTGGTTAAAACTCTTAAATATCTTCTCTTCAGTTATTTTTTTTAACTTTATTTTTTAAAATAACATTATTGCTATATGTTACTTTCAGTAGTCTTAGTAAGTGACAGCAGAAAGTTTAAAAGGTTCCTATATATCAGTACTAAATATTTCCTACCTACTTCCACTTTATGCACACGGTAGCACCTACCATGTACTCTCCCCTTCCGAGCTGCCCCTGAGCCGACCTTACCCACCAGCCTGGCAAGAGAAGGATGAAGTCAACTTTTTTTCCTCTTTGCTTGGACTGATTTTTGCCACGTTGCTTGATATTCACCCTTCTCTCTGTGACGTAACCTGCGTTTCCGCAGCCCAGGAAGCCTCCTTGATGGATAGCGCTAACGGGAGAAGGCAACGAGGTAATTAAATCGCGCTGCCGCTTCCCAATGCTGCTGTCACAGGCTGACCTAATTTTGACACTACAAAGCTTATCGGCAGAGTATCTATTGAGTTAGGGGAACCATAATGCTGTTTCTAGGAACAGATAGATTTATCCCCGCCTAGGCTTACAACTGATTTCACTGCTGTTTATTGTTCCTCCTACGATCTGTGGCATATGGTCCCTGGCTGTTGGTATCCGTTTCTGGAACGGAAGGTACGCTCCGGTTCAGAGAGGGATGGGGAAAAGGCCGTGATAACACTTCGGACATGAGTACGGGCTGTGATCCTCGGTTCTCTTAAGGAGTTCTCTCTTATTTAAGATTTGGAATAATGACGTGGTCACTGTTGCATCTTGTTAGCAGGCACACTCTGCTCTCCTGCTAATTGCAGTGAGCTGCTGGAGGTTGTCTGAAGCTGGCACAGACTCTGTATAGTGCTGGTGAAGCACACGAGCAAATTCTTGCAAAGGTTTTGTGCGAAGTTTTGTGGGTTTTTTTCTTTGTTCTTTGATGCGTGCAAATCCAGGCACGTAGATCCAGGATGGATTAATACATAGCAAAAGCTGGAGGAGGCTGGGGACATGTGGAAAAGGAGGAGGAGAAAAAGGCTTCACCTTCCAGGTAGCTGTCACGGGAAGACTGAGGGGCCGAGGATGCTTTCTGTGGAGGTTCAACCCTTTTATCAAGAAATCCATTTACTCTTTGGTCTGTTTTTGATTTGATGATGGCATATAGTCACTTGTAAGCAAGTGCCTTACGCCCTACAAACTTTTGAGATTAACTTGGATGTCATCAATAAATAGTGCTTTCGATTCTGTTTCAATTCTGAGGGTCTTCTGTTTTGAGCAGTTAGGAAACGCGGCAATCACAATCACCTAGACTAAACCTTTTTTTCAGTAGGAGCCAAAATGATCATTTATTAATCAGATTACAGCAGCTGAGCTTTTTTTAGAAAAATACCAATTATTACAAATGTTGTGGTTAAAGTCAAGAGCGTTACTAGCACGTTAAGCAGGAAGGCGGCCGGGAGCATCCCAGTTGTCCAAGGTCTCTTACTCGTGCCGCAGTTCCATAAACGCACTGTGCGTCATGAAGCGTCTCCTTTCTGACCGCTGCTACCGGAAGCCGCTGAGGCGAAGGGCTCCGGAGTGGGGGGGTCGCGCCAGGGGACCCTTCCTAAAGCGGCCAAACCG
>NW_010531427.1:10991-14693 GCF_000687285.1 Phaethon lepturus | reverse complement strand
TTGCCATGAACTCCTCCCCTTGCCCTTGCTCCGGCTTGGGCTTATCCACAGTCTGCAGTCCCTTCCATGAGCTACAGTCTCTCCAGGGGCATATCTGCTGTGGCATAGACTTATCCACAGTCACAGTAAATTTGAGGTGCCCAACGTGGGGCACAAAGGGTTTGAGATAAAACCAGATTTGATTGGAATGTGGTAGATTGAATTTATAGCTGTTATTGCTGTTTAGCACTTAATTGGCAGGCTCCTGTGCTTGCCCTGGGGCCACGGGTTTGCTGTCCTTACTGTATATTAGAGTCCAGTGCTCGTTAGTGGCTGCTTTTTGCTTTCACTGCTTGCTGTACTGCTGTACTGCTTATCATCTTACTCTGCTGTGCCTCACACTAGCTTCTATGAAGAAAATTAACTCTATCCTGGCTGAAACCAGGACAACAGTGTTCAAGGTGCAGCCTCACCAGTGCCTCATACAGGAGGATAATCCCTTCCATAGTCCTGCTGGCCGAACTATTTCTGATACAAGCTAGGATGCTATTTGCCGCCTTGGTCATCTGGGCACATTGCTAGCTGAGTATTCATCTGGCTGTCAACCAATACCCCCAGGTCTTTTTCTGCCAGGCAGCTTTCCAGACACTCTTCCCCAAGCCTGTAGCATTGCATGGGGTTGTTGTGACCCAAGTGCAGGACCCAGCATTTAGCCTTGTTGATTGCTTGCGAACAACTAGACAGCAAATTAGCAAGTAATTACTTTTGGCTGTCACTCATTGCCTCCTTTAGGATCAAGATATGCTAGTGTAGCTAAGGTCATACTTAATCCTAATTGAGTAGTTACTCAATATGAAATGGACTGAATTTTCTAGTAGCAGGTTCCAGATTTTTTCTAAGCATGTTAATGTAATGACATGTAAATGTTGAACATTAATCATGAGAAAAGTATAGGTAAGAAAAATACATTTGAGGTAGAAATGAATAAATGAACCGAATGACCCAATAAATTCAAAATTTTTCATAAGTCAGTGGAAATCTGTCAGTCAGAAATTGTGCCAATGAGAATTATAAATAGTTTCACACTTGTGTCTTTGGAAGGTGCATCACTTATTCCCTCAGCAAGTCTGCAGATGACACCAAGCTGAGCGGTGCAGTTGACACGCCTGAGGGAAGGGTTGCCATCCAGAGGGATCTTGACAGGCTTGAGGGGTGGGCCCATGTGAACCTCATGAAGTTCCACAAGGCCAAGTGCAAGGTCCTGCACCTGGGTTGGGGCAATCCTCAATACAGAGGCAATCTTCAATACAGACTGAGGATGAATGGATTGAGAACATTCCTGCAAAGAAGAACTTGGGGGTACTGGTGGATGAAAAATTGGACATGAGCCGGCAATGTGCGCTTGCAGCCCAGAAAGCCAACCATATCCTGGGCTGCATCCAAAGAAGTGTGGCCAGTGGGTTGAGTGAGGTGATTCTCCCCCCTCTACTCCACTCTGGTGAGACCCCACCTGGAGTCCTGCGTCCAGCTCTGGGGACACCAGCACAAGACATGGACCTATTGGAGTGGGTCTAGAGGAGGGCCATGAAAATGATCAGAGGGCTGGAACACCTCTCCTATGAGGAAAGGCTGAGAGAGTTGGGATTGTTCAGCCTGGAAAAGAGAAGGCTCCAGGAAGACCTTATTGTGGCCTTTCAATATATAAAGGGGGCTTCTAAGAAAGATGGAGAGAGACTTTTTATCAGAGCCTATAGTGAAAGGACAAGGGGCAATTGTTTTAAACTGAAAGAGGGTAGATTTGGACTGGACATAAGGAAGAAATACTTTATGATGAGGGTGATGAGACACTGGAACAGGTTGCCATCCCAGTGAAGTTGTGGATGTCCCATCCCGGGAAACATTCAAGGTCAGGTTGGAATGGGCTTTGAGCAACCTGATCTAGTTGAAGATGTCCCTGCCCATGGCAGGGGAGTTGGACTAAATGATCTTTAAAGGTCCCTTCCAACCATTCTATGATTCTATGATCAGTGTTGTGCCAGTGTATACTAGAGGTGAACAGTTTTGGTTTTCCGAGTGCTTCTCACTTAGATGCACCAAAACATTCTGTGTGTTGGCTGGGTGTCGTGGTTTAACCCTGAAAAAACACTCCTCAGTCTCCCCTTCTCTAAGTTGAACAAACCTACTATCCTCAGCTGCTCCTCATAAGTCACGCCCTCCAGTCCTTTCACCATCTTTGTTGCCCTCCTTTGGACATATTCTAATATTTTTATATCCTTCTTATATTGTGGAGCCCAAAACTGCACACAGTACTTGAGGTGAGGCCACACCAATGCTGAGCATAGTGGGACAATCACTTCTATCAACAAAGCAGCAGCACAACAAATATGATATATGGGTTTGCAAAGTAACTTTCAATCTAGAATATAATTTGATATGGAGTATGCTATTTGATTTGAATTTGCATTTAGTTGTGATTAATGTGCATATACTCAAACACTTAAGGCAAAGTCTAAGTGGTTTTAGGGTTTAATTATTGATGTAAATTAACAATAGCTTTTTTTTACCATACATATGCAGTCTTATTTATTGTATATCCTGTCACTGTAATAAGAGGGTTGTTAATAAGTTGTAAGGGGAATCTAGGTATGGAATTTATACTTTGCTTTTTATTTTTTGTTACTGTGGGCTGATCATTGTTACATGATGTGAAGGAGGTAGTGCCACATATGACAGGGTGAGAAAATGGTTGGAGTGTGTTGTAGAAATACTTATTTCTTCAAAGAATTCTTGAACTAAAAATTAAGTGATGCTTTGTGCCAGAATGACTATAATTGTTGAGGGCCTGATTCTGACAGCTATATCCACACTGGGGCCTAGCTTCTTGTCTGATGGTCCCATTGGCCCCAGGGGGGTTATGGGTAGAGTGAGGGTCCAACTGATTGAAAATGTATGTCCTAGGCTTGTTCAGACTTGAGAATGTCATCTCTCACGCTGACGACTGGTTACAGGTCAGTCTTCCATTATGTGGCCTAAGAAGAGAGAGATTTACATGTATAGTTTCTATTCCCACTGTTGCAGAACCAAACTTTAACAGTAATTCAGATCACCAGTGCCAAGGTGACTAGAACTGAAGAAAATGTAACAAATTAGACCAGGTCTGTAGCTTGGACCTAGCAGAGCAATAAAGTTAAGAAATTTTAAGGGATGGGAACTATATTGGTGGTGGTCTTGTTCTCCTCATCTGGATGTGGCCTTGATTCAGCTAATGGGCTGAATTAATTGAACCCCCTCCCACATGCATTTTCTAAAGAGACTATAGGGGTGGTTATATAAAGTATATCTACTCTAGCTGAATGCTTTTTTGTAAGTGGGAAGATAATTTTCCATTCTTATGTAATTTTCTCTGGCAAGGCAAGTTGAATATGGCTCCATCTAGAGTCTGTCTCCTTTGCAATCTCTCTCTGCCTTTTTCTTTTTTTTTAATCCATGGTTTGATATGGAGCATACCTGCTCAGCTCATGTGGGTTTAGAAACAGATGTTGTGTACGAATTATCCCCTGCATCACACCATGTTATGCAGGTACTGGACCACTAAGGCACATTGTTTCTAGATGGTCCTTTCTGCTACACTCTGTTGCACTCAGGACTGCATCTCTTTATGTGAATTTAATATTTTTTTACTTTATATAAGGCTGAAAGAAGTACTGAAGTACTCATGCTCAC
>NW_010531427.1:0-10927 GCF_000687285.1 Phaethon lepturus | reverse complement strand
TCTTCCCTTTTTTTAACTGAAGAGAAACATCCCCCTTCTGCCATTGCAAAATTATTTAGAAGAGTGTAAATTGAAGCCATTTATCTTGAAATGTACTATTGGAGCAGACTGTTTATACAAGTGAAAGAAATTGTAACATAAGAGTATTTGATTTGGTCCGCAAGGAAAAGGTTTTCTGGTTTTTTTACATATGGAATATTGGTTCTAATATAGAAAAAACATGTTGTTTAAGAGGCTCCAATTTGCATATCAGTGTTTTAGTGAAGTAGGAACAATGGCATTTTTTTAATGGGGAATATGTTTTTTGTTACACTGTTATTTTGTTACAAAATAAATTTGATATTAGATTTAGAGCTACGCTGTAATCAGTTTGAGGTAGAATGTTCCATACACATGGTAAAGATTTTCTGACCAGAGAATGCTCATCATGTGAATCCAGAATAAGCTGTTATTAGCTAATACAAAGCTGTTAATATTTATCCATCAGTTGGTGGACGAGTGAGTCTGGAATTAAATTACACACGGCAGAAGATTGGAGAAGAGGCCATGTTTAACCCCCAGCTCATGATTCAGACTCCACAGGAAGATGGTGCTAATGTACTAACAATAGAAGCACTCAGACAGCACCTTGACTCTGCACTTCAGGCCAGCAGAGTAGATGTTTATATGTACAACAGGTAAGGAGAAAAGCAAAACTTTTCTTGATCATCTAACAGCTAGAAAGTGGACAGATGTTTCCTTGCATATATTTTTAATGGATAGCACTTCAGGATCTTTCCCTTAGAACTGTGTTTTGATTTGAATGTCACTAATTACTGATGCTTGAAATTGTGGCATGATAGCAGTGACCAGCTGACTTTTTAACAAATAAAATGGTATAAGAGGTGTTGGATGAGATTCTGAAAATGTACCCTTATGAACAGTGCTACAGTATCCAGCATTTTTCTTGGTAAAGAAGTGATAAGTGTGCTCTTAAAAATAGGACTTTATTGATGGGATTCCTAACAATGAAAAGCCTTCCAGTAATTTGGGTTTAAAGGGGAAATGCAAATGGAGGAGAAATGGCAGCAGGTGGAATTACTGGGCTATTTAATAACATCGATGCAATCATAGTAGAGTTGACCTTCAGGGTGTCTGTGTGTACATACTGAGGGTTGGGAGTTGTCTGAAAAGCAGGATATAAGAGTTGTCCAACAATAAAAATACTAAAAGTGCACCTTAATGAGGCACCAGTTTTGGGCTAGTGAGATCTCTCCATGACAAGTGGTTCCTCCAGGGTTGCTACTTATATGATGATGTGCCTAGGGATGCTATCTATGAGGCATGAAGCCTGCTGTCTTTCAGCACATCTTTTCAGCGCATCTAACTGATGCCTAAATGAACTAATACCTAGGCTCCTGCCTTGTCTAAGGTGCTGTAAGTCACTACAGTGGAAGTTATAATACAGCTGAACAAGGAAAACAGAAATTCTAATGGTTTCTTTTCTCCTACTTGCATGAGTTAGAGATAGTCTGAACCTGAAGCTGACTTCTCTCGTGTCACTGAGTGCTATCTTAAGTCACAAGTGGTCTTATTTATATAAAGACACATTTCTGTCCCTGTTAGTTGTGTCAACTAACCTATTAATCCAAAAGAAGCTCCATTATTTTTAATGACTTTTACAGACACTGTTTAGCATAAATGAAATAAATATTTCTAGTTATAACTACAAAAAAAGAAAGGCCTTTTTTGTGAGGTTGTGTTATACCTACACTGAATAAAATTTGTCTTTCTCAGTGATTCACTACTTGAGGCCACCATGTCCATGTGAGTTGCAATTTTAATGTATGTTATATTTTAAAAATAACTTTTCAGTAATTGTGAAAAAAACTCCAACAACAAAAACTTATTCTTTATATTTATTACAGACAATGGAAATTGGAACACTTATGTTATAAATCAGCAGAACTCATCACGGAAGCAGGTTACATGGACCAGGTAGGCAAAACAGGCATTTGGTTATAAGCATTTTATATTCTCATGATTCAACTTGTGTTGTTTAGATTATATTGTAGTCTGACTGTGTTTTTTTCCCCTTTCTGACTTTGACAGATCATAGAATATCTTTATCCTTGTTTAATTATCACTCCTTTGGACTGCTTCTGGGAGGGAGCAAAGCTACAGTCAGGAACGGCCTATCTATTGTAAGCATGCTGTTTTTATAACTTTCCAGTCTGTCTGATTTTAGTAGTAAAATGATGCATGATTTTGAGTTGCATCCCATTGCTTATTCAGATTCTGGCTTAACTAAAAAATAAATAAATTGTAGTGTCTTTGCAGAAAAGACACTGTGGTGGGTTGACCCTGGCTGGACACCAAGTGCCCACCAAAGCCACTCTAACACTCCCCTTCTCAGCTGGACAGGGGAGAGAAAGTATAATGAGGAGCTTGTGGGTTGAGGAGAGGGAGAGGTCAGGGAGGAGTCATTCAGCATTCGCCCCTTCTCAGCTGGACAGGGGCGAGAAAATGTAACAAAAAGCTTGTGGGTCAAGCTAAGGACAGGGAGAGATCATTCAGCAATTACTGTCACGGGCAAAACAGACTTGACTTGGGGAAATTAGTTTAATTTATTACCAATCAAATCAGAGTAGGATAATGAGAACTAAAACCAAATCTTAAAACATGTTCCCCCCCCTTCTTCCTGGGCTCAATTTCACTCCCGATTTTTTCTACCTCCTCCCCCTGAGTGACGCAGGGGGACAGGGAATGGGGGTTGTGGTCAGTTCATCACACGCTGTCTCTGCCGCTCCTTCCTCCTCAGGGGGAGGACTCCTCACACTCTTCCCCTGCTCCAGCATGGGGTCCCTCCCATGGGACACGGTCCTCCACGAACTTCTCCAACGTTGCTATGTCTAATAATTAAAGAAACCAAAGATATCTTTTATGGCTGGTTTCTCACAATTTGCAAGTGTGATATTATATGCTCTACATCATTCAAAGAGTTAATTGTTAATCTGTGCAGGCATTTTCTGTTAATTATGCAAGAGTTAGCATTTGAGTTATTGTTTCTGACCTGGTTTGCACGTCTCTGTGAAAGCAATTTGCAATGGCTAATGTTTAGTGTACAGTTTTAGATGGGGAAATAAGGGGGGTTGTATTTTCTCGTTGGGAGATTTCAAATAAAGAATTAAGCCTGGTTAAGCAGATACAGTGTGGTTTGAATCACAGAATAAGGCAGCCAAAAGCCTTTGTAGTCTGCCAACATCACAAATTCAAAAGTGGGGGGTGGGAGATGTGGCACTGATAGGGATGACAGCCATAGTAGCAGGAAAGCTTGATGGTTGGTAGTCAAGCAGCCAGGGCATTTGCAGGAGCACAGAATTGTTATAGATAAACAAAGATCAGCTACATTGATTGATTATGTTTGCAAGATGATTATTAGACTAGCAAGAAGTAATCTGATACTATGTGAAAGGATTTCTTTCTTCAGCTCCCTCCCTTCTTTCCCTCTCCCCTCCCTCCAAATTCTTTGAAGCAGCAGTTGACTGCTTTTTTGTTATTTAGGTGCGTGATGGTTTGTTTTATTTGGTTTGTAAATTAAAGTGTTTTTAACATGTGAATTAACATGTGAATATTCCCTTTCATACAGTAAATTGGTATGTAAGTACTGACTATTTTTGTTAAAATCACCACAGGGCTACAAGAAAAGTATACATAACAAATATAATTAAAACATGCATTTCGTTTTATGAAACACCCTTACCAGAAAGGGTTATAGCTTGTAACAGAAAACAACCTCATCATTTGTGCAAATACAAATTAAAAAATTATGTTTCAGTATTTATTTTGTCTTTTTTTGGTCATTTTTCCCTGATTTCTATTACAGAGGGAAACCTCCTTTGCAGTGGATCAACTTTGACCCCTTAGAATTCTTAGAAGAGTTAAGGAAAATAAATTACCAAGTGGAGAACTGGGAAGAAATGCTGAATAAAGCAGAGGTTGGTCATGGTTATATGGATCGACCTTGTCTGAATCCTGCTGATCCTGATTGCCCAATCACAGCTCCCAACAAAAATTCCACCAAAGTAAGTTTGCTTATCTTTCTGTAGATCTTTTCAAGGGAGGCTCTGTATGTGTGGTGAGAGAAAAGGGTACCACTCCCTTCCAAGTAATATATCTTTTATGTTCTTCAGTGATTTAATTTTTCAGTTCCTATTATATACCATTAGTCCAGAGTCACTAACTTTCCCTCAGCCTGTGATGCAATATTAATCACGCATATTTAGAGTGAGATTATAGTTCTCAGCTACTGACTGGATGTGGCAATGTGGTGACACACCATTTCAGCAGGCAACATGCCTCAGGCAGACGCAGTCACTCCTGGAATATGGCTGCTGCTGTACACTGACATCATGCAGCAAAGTCTTCCTTCAAGTAGAGCCAGTTTTGTTGACCCAACTTTATATCCCTTTCTCAGTCACACTAGACTTTGGAGAAGTTGCTGTCTGGTGAACAAGTATTGGGATAGTTTGTCTACTCCATTTGTTGAACACATTTCTCTTTGTAGACTACCTAGTTGATCTTCAATATCTGTTATTTCAGTACACTAGGTGTTGATTTAGGATATGAGTTTGAAGTTGTGCAACTGATGAATTGCTTTAAAATTTTTTTCTAGCCTCTTGATGTGGCTCTTGTTTTGAGTGGTGGATGCTATGGACTGTCAAGAAAATACATGCATTGGCAGGAGGAATTGATTATAGGTGGTACAGTCAAGAATAGTTCTGGTAAACTTGTCAGGTAAGCAAACAAATGTTTACAGAAAATTTTAAAATTTTTCTTTGTTAGGGTTTGGGTTTTTTTTGGCAGGGGGCCAGATCATGCAAAATCAACTGCCTTTTGAAATCTGTGAATTATGAGTATTATGAACCCTGGTCTAGGAGGACATCCCTGATGAGGACAGAATTTAAAAGAGTGATTAGACAGTTGTTTAAATTTGAGGAGGTGTCATTGCTGCCTACTTCTAACCTAAGAATGATAGTGTACATTGCTCAGAAATAATTTTTTTCCTGGCAACTTTGTTTTTTTATAGTGTATGTATAAAGCATTGAACAGTATTTAAAATGAACAACTTTGTGTTTTTGAAATATGATCAAAGGAAAAAAGGGGGAAAATCAACTTTGGTAATGTGCCCACTCATTTGACTTTTCTCAGAATTCCAAAATCTCTATTGAACTGTTTGTTTAGGGTCAATACAGAGAAAAGTATATTCTTTATGTCACTGTATCTTGAATACTTTTTTGACTGATGAAATAAACCCCTTTGTTTCAGACTTCTTGAAGAAGTCATGGAACACTGCACTTCAGGGAGGAAACCCCTTGAAATAGAACTGTGTTAAAAAAATAGGACATATAAAAACATTTTTTAGATGTATGCACATCTAAATCCACATTTATATTAAACTAAAAGAAGTACAATTCTCACATATTTAATACAGATAATTTTACTAGAACTTTTGATATGTATTTTAATGTTTTTTACATTGACACTAAATATTGTTTAATTTCTTACTAATTTTGATTTATTCTGAAAAAGTGCACAGAAGTGTCTTCTAACAAATAGCCAAAGACTTTATTCTTGGTGAAAAATAAAACAGTTCCTTAAGCTTCTAAATTTCTTGGATACAGTTACATACTGTGGAAATTTACGATGGATAATTATCACCTTTTGTGTATTCTTTGCTGCTTGTCAGGTGTCAGAAGTTTAGTCTGGCATTTCTTTCTAAGGGATGAAAAAGACCAAGGTCTTCAAAAGAAATTTCCAACAGCATTTGTAAGATCTCATAGGAATAACTGTTCCTGTGTCCTCCTCATAGCAATCTGTCTGTCAGTCATGATCTTTATAACTGATTTGTAGGGTTACGTTCTTTGCTCCTGAAACTGATCCTATTGAAAATAATGACAAAACTCTCACTAATTTCAGTGAAAACACTTAGCCTCAACACTATATAGACCAATACAGCTGCACCAGATGCACAGTAGAATAATTATACTCTGTTCAATTTTAATGTCAACATGTGGCCTATATCAAGAACTTGTGCAAGCTCCTATTAGGCTCTCATTTGAGCCTTTATGCAGTGAAAAATCATTTCCTGAAAATGCTTATTTTATGCCTCTTTCTCCTCTCTCTTCTCTTCCTGTTATAGTGCCCAGGCTTTGCAAACCATATTTCAGTTAATGACTCCTAAGCAAATGTATGAGCACTTCAAGGGGTATGAATATGTTTCACATATCAACTGGAGTGAGGATAAGGCAGCAGCAATTCTGGAAGCCTGGCAGCGGATGTATGTTGAGGTAAAATTGAAAATAACCTAGATATTTTGCTTTAAAGTTTTACTAAGATCCACTGCCTTTAGTCGTGGCTTTTTATAGTATTTTCTCAAGGAAGATGCTTAAACTAGAACTGAGTGTTGTCTCCTGGTTTTAATGTTATCCTTGCTCTGTAGCAGACTATTTTAAAAGGCTGATTTCTTCTTTTTTTTAATTAAGAAGCTGCTTGCTTATTCACATATAAGAAGCCATGAAGGTTTTACTGTTTGCTGGACCTTGGATTAAAGGCAAAACTCATACAACAGCAAATCAATGGCAGAGTTATGGAAAGAAGAAACCTCGTTTACATTTCAGGAGTTAAGTTAAATGTTTTGAATGAGCTGTGAATGCAGTGGCCTTTCCTGGAGGATGCAAATTCTTGTTTGATAATCAGTAGCTTGCAGGAAATAATTACCAAAAATATTTATTTCATGTAACATCAGTGAAATCTCTTGTATAGGGTGTGTGCTTTAACAGGAACGTTAAAGGCAAAAGTAGTTGATTTCAGATATGTGCTGTAGAAGATGATAATGGGCTTTTTTTTTAGCCACACTAAGTTTTATTTTTCTTTCCATAGGTTGTTCATCAAAGTGTTGCACAAAACTCTACTCAGAAGGTGCTTTCCTTTGCTACAACTACCCTGGATGACATTCTAAAGTCATTTTCTGATGTCAGTGTTATCAGAGTAGCTAGTGGCTACTTACTAATGGTAAGAAAAAAGTTTATTTAATTGACTCCTGTAGTATAGCAGGGCTCAAATGGCTGCCTTGTTGTTACCAGTCAACAGTCCAGAACATTTTCAGAATACTTAAAATAAAAATTGCAGTTTGTAAACATTTGCCTCAGGGTTGTCACCTATTCCTCTATGTAACATCTCTGATGTGTCTGTTCTGTTCAAAAATGTTTGTAAGCTGTGTATGTTGTTGGGGGGGAGATAGCCGATAGAGAAGGATCCATTCTAATCCAATCCCTGCTTTGCTTTCAGCTTGCCTACGCCTGTTTAACAATGCTGCGGTGGGACTGTGCCAAGTCTCAGGGTGCTGTGGGGCTGGCAGGAGTCTTCTTGGTTGCTCTCTCAGTGGCTGCAGGATTGGGTCTGTGCTCATTGATTGGAATTTCCTTTAATGCTGCCACAACTCAGGTATTAAGGAGCCATAAGTCTGCTGCTAAATTACAAGAACTTTGTTAGTAAATGAACACATCTGAATCAATCTTTGAGGAAAAACAAAAGCTGAGAAAGTATTTTGATGTTTAGATTTTTACCTATGTCTTTCTCCTGTCTAGTAGCTTGTGCTGTGAGAAATTAAGAGAACATGCTGCCAAATGATTTTAAAGAAAAAGGCAGATATCTGCAGTTTGTTTAATTACGTAGGTTCTAGGATATTTGTTTTTCCCAATATGAGTGTAAGCATACAGTTGTACATAAGAAGATGCAAGTTTTTTCCTTTACATCTGAATATATCAGGATGTTCATCTCCTAAAAATATTTTGAAAATAACTTGAAATATTATCTGATATTCTTTGCCTACCAAAAACTTAAATTACTTTTAGTAAGGTTTTGTACCTATAAATGGTATACTGCAAGTTCTTCATCAGTCTTTCAGAATAAAAGTTAATAGCTGTATTGCATCCTACTGATTTTCATTTTAACCTTGGATTTGTGTTCAGAGTGTAGTGTAAAGGTTATTTTGATTAGCCATGTAATGACTAGTTGCATGGTAGATCATAAGAATAATATAAAAATGTTCTTGTTTTTTTGCTTGTTTTGTTTTTCCCCCAAGGTTTTGCCTTTTCTTGCTCTTGGAGTTGGCGTAGATGATATATTCCTTCTGGTACATGCATTTAGTGAAACAGGGCAGAATAAGAGAATTCCATTTGAGGTAATGACAAAATGGGGAGTTGGGGGGAAATAAAAGAATAAAATAAAAGAAAAAGCCTCATATAGGAAAGTATGTTATACCTAGAATTAGTAATGATTTTTTAAAAAATCTTTTGTTCTAGAGATCTTTGTCCTAGGGCCTGGTTTTCTTTCCTTTTATTTATAATTAACCATGACATTCACATTCACATTATGAAGTCTAAGATCCTCCTCACTTTTATAATCCTTTCCTTTTATTGACCTTTTTATTCTCAGTCCAAAGTTCCATATCCAAAGCACAAACCTTTTAAAATCAGTATATATTTGCCAGTTCTGTTTTGTACGAGCAATGTCTTCCATGTGCTCTTTCCAGCTGGTTCAACATGTAGACACTACACACTCATTGTGCTATAACCTCCACATGCTTCAAAATAACCTACTGCGTTGCGAAAGGATCCTGTGTTTGATTCTCTCTGATTTTTTGTGTGGTTCCTGGGGTTTTTTTCTTACATGCTTCTTCAAGACATTATTCATCTATGCTGTTAATGCATGCTTATTTTGTCTGAAAAAAGTTGAGAACACCAAGTGACTGTACTGATACAAAAAAAATCCTACTTAATAACTGATGTTTTTGATATAATGTCAGTATCCATTTAGCTTTGAGTTTTGAAGGCAGTGTCAGCTTTGATAATGTTTGTTACCCTCAAAGGATGTAAGCACTTCATATGTCATTTGCTTTTCTCCTGGATAGTGTATGTAGTATATTGTTTACTCTTACATATTCTCAAATGCACACTTATATTCAGAATTTCCTTATAATAGTTTTCACTGTTACCATGTTATATCTGTAGGATGACCCCTTCATTTGCAGGACATCACCTTATTCACTTGACTTGTCCAATACATCATTTGTTTTGCAGGATAGAACAGGTGAATGTTTGAAGCGAACAGGAGCAAGTGTAGCCCTTACATCTATCAGCAATGTTACTGCTTTCTTTATGGCTGCCTTAATCCCTATTCCCGCTTTACGAGCATTTTCACTCCAAGTAAGTTTTTATGTTGTTTTGTTAGCTCTTGTAGATGATGTCATCATGGAAAGTGAATGATAACTGTTAGTGGTAGTGCTAAAACAGGGCTTCTGCAGTTCACTGAACCAATATGTCATTCTTGTTTACCATAGTTCTTGGTGATAACTGTGGAGTATTAAGGCATGGACTCTGGCGGGGATTCAGGCCAAAGAACTTTATTGTTATAAAAGCTTGCTTTTTATACAAATACAGCCCATTCACGTGCCTAAAAGTGCTACCTGATTGGCTATTGCTTTAAGTCCACGCGAGCTACCTGATTGGCGATTGCTTTAAGTCCACGCGACTCTCACAGAGGCAGGACTGGTTGCCTCTGTATGTCCACGCGCTCCTTTGCTTCCTCTTAGTTATTTACCACAGCTCCTTCTCCTCAAGGTTGAGCCCTGCAGGTGTCCAGCTGTTTACCAGCTTCTCAATGCCACAGCTCCTTCTCCTTAAGGTCGAGCCCTTGCAGGGTGATCCCAAAAGATAACCAACTGCTTTCTCCCCTTGATTCTGCTCCTTCCATTTCTCATGCCTTGAGTCTCTCATATCCTGTTGGTGGGTGAAAGAATATCCTGTCCCATCCCAACTAGGTTGAGTGCAAAAACCAAGTATGCAACTAAGCACAAAGAAGTCTCCAGCAAGATTTGAGTTCTTAAGGCAGTTGAGACCAGTAGACTGTACTCTAGTTTACACCATCACATTCCTAAGTAGGAATTTAATACTTTCATTGAGGTTTGTCCCATTTGCTGCTATTGCAAACCATAACCAAAGTGCAGTGACAGCAGCGAGAATGCATTTGCCACGTTAATTATTACTGCAGCAGTTTGTACTGACTGGTTCCCAATGTATTTTTAGCAAAATGTTGGAGAAAACTTCATCGAGAATATTCTGTTCCGTTATGTTTTGAGGGAAAATGGGAATATTCTGTGCTGAAGCATGTATCGCTTTCTCTCTCTTTGTCTTCTCTTTTTTTTGTGTGTGTAATAATAGTCCTTCAGGAAAATGAAATATTAGGGATGCTGAAGAAAGCTTCTTTGGAAAGCAAGGGCGCTTTGAAGAAAGCTCTGGGAAGTTCTCCTCTCACGCATTTTTAACACACAAGCAATTTATAGCATTGGCTGACCTTAATACAGAGCAGGCAAACTAGTTCTTCAGTAGTCATTTTTCCTCTGTTATAGCCTGGCTCTCCAGTCATTTTTCATTCTCCTTGAGCCAGAGGAAGCAAGGGCTACATTTTTTCTTAATACCTGAGACAATTATTGCTGTTTTCAGCAATTTAAGTATGCCTACATTAAGCTATTAAATTGTAAAGTGTTCATGACTGCAGCTACATGATCAATATTAGTAACTTGTTTACCATTTTAGAATCATAGAATCTTTGGGTTGGAAGGGACCTTTTAAGGTCATCTAGTCTGACCCCCCTGCAATGACCAGGGACATCTTCAACTAGATCAGGTTGCTCAGAGCCCCATCCAACCTGACCTTGAATGTTCCCAGGGATGGGGCATCTACCACCTCTCTGGAAAACCTGTTCCAGTGTTTCACCACTCTCATTGTGACAAATTTCTTCCTTATACCAAGTCTAAATCTACCCTCTATTAATTTAAAACCATTACCCCTTGTCCTAGTCCATGTCTTTCCTGTGCTGAGGGCTC
>NW_010531426.1:59534-61784 GCF_000687285.1 Phaethon lepturus | reverse complement strand
GGTCCCCGGCCACTAGTGGAGGAGGTGGCATCTCACCGGGTCTCATCTGCAGCAGCAGAAAAATGCAAGGAATGTTAATGTGGGGTTTTTTGTTGTTTTTGGTTTTTTTTCCTTTAAGTATAGTGTTTTCATGTTTACCCTCTAAGTAGGTTTAAACTTTTTGATATGCTCTTTTTATAGGAATTCCTTTCTGTTTTGCAAGAAAGGACACAGTGACACATAGATGCTCATTAGATGTAGACCTTCACCTGCGCAATGAAGCTTTTTTTTTTCTCCTGTGGCACTGCAAGCTGAAGCTATTGCCATAAGTCTGTGTTCCCTTTTTAGCGTCAGGGATAAAGGAAATGTTAATTGGCTCAAAGGCTTCATGCTTTACTGAGTTTAATACGCGTATTGGTAAATTAACATTTCAGCTTCATTGTACCACCTCGTTCATTTCATAATGGCATTTCTGTAGATAATTAATTATAAGGGACTGGGCTAAAATTCTGATTACTTCATAGAGAGTATATTGAGTGATAACGTCGCGGATGATAACCATTCAGCAGACTTTTTAAGGCTTGCTGTATAGATTTCGTGGCAGGCTATAATGATACATTAAATTGTTTATTTACAGGTTTTTAGAAAAATATAATAAACTTGTGAAAACCGTTTTAGCTTCACCTCAGAATCTGAAGAATTTTTCCAGCAGTGAATAACAATAATACTAAAGAATTTTTTGCATGAAGCAAACTTTGGTACAGTCCTCAGGGCAAGAGAGAGCAATGAGGAGCAAGGTTGAGATATTAAGCAGCATCCTAATTTCTTTTTTCATCTTAAATATTGATGACATATTCTGATACCATCTTAATCTTTAAAAGGTAAAATCAAATACTCAGAACGTGTATATGATGCCTGCATGGATGCCTTCGACTGCCTTCCCTTGGCTGCTCTGATGAACCAACAATTCCTGTGTGTACACGGTGGCTTGTCTCCAGAGATCAACACCTTAGATGACATCAGAAAAGTAAGTGTGAATAGTGCTCAGGCCTAATAAGTGAACAGTTAATCGCCAGCAACTAAAACTTGAATCCCTTCTCTCTGTTGTTCATTTGTGTGAGGTGCTTGTACGTCATTTTGACATCGATGTTGACATTGTCACCTTTTAAAGGTTTTTTTAATAGAATGTAAAAGGAATTGCTGCAATTAGTCCTATGTTATTGAGGTGAAGAAATCACCAGCATCCACAAAGGATTTATCATTTTTGCGTTCTAAAAAAAAATAAATGTGTTAGGTATGTAAGTATTTAGGAGCAAATGAACACATAGCATTAATTTTTAAGTATTACCTATGAGCACGATGTAAGCACACCATGTGATGATTCCTTGCGCCTTGTTAGGCTTTCTGCCCTTTCTTGGAGAAGAGATGAAAATTGCTCTAGAAAAACCTCACTTAAAACATATAATGAAAAAGTATGGTGTGATTGCAATGAATATAGACAAAACAACTTTATTATTTTAAGAACAGTCAAGAGCTCCATTATGAATAGGTCCTGCCACACTTGAGTGCCTAGCAAATTCTCTAAGCGAGGCTTAGTAAGCTGAAGCTTGTGATACTCTTGTGTTCTGAGAAGTTTCTTATAAATCTCACAAAAGTTCAGTGAACAATGATGTCAGACAGTTTCTTCACATAATCCAGTGTTGTTGCACGTTATCAAGGATTTATTTTTTTCAGGTGTTTTGTAAAAGAGATCTCGGTTAATATTTCTAACGGGAAATACTTAAACCTTTCACTGTTAGCGTTTCCAGCAGAAAAGATTTCCTTAGTTCTTGCTTGCAGTTTGAGACTTGCAAACATGGATATGTGCTTCTGAGTTTTGAAGTTACTAAAAGATAAATTATATTCTGAGGTTAATTTCTAGCCCACTAAGAAATTAATATGTTAAAAAACAAACAAACAAACAAAAAAACAAACCAAAACAAACTTGAACCACTAATTGCATGTTTTGGTTTAAAAGCAATTAGATTGAGATATTAACTGCACTTTTAAAAATTACTGAATGTAAAGTTTTGTTTTTGAGGTAAGGGTTCACTATCTCATTAAGCAAAAATATTCTCTGCCTAAAAATTAGCTGGCTTCGCAACAATGTAATGGCAGAGTAAAACTGTTTAGCTCTCAGATTCTAGATTACCGTCATTAACATCTTCACTCCCCGCCTCCCAGCAGGTTTATTCATCTTTGGCAATCAGCAGGGATTGGGTGTGCATCTTT
>NW_010531426.1:43365-59501 GCF_000687285.1 Phaethon lepturus | reverse complement strand
AATTGGTTGTGCATATTTATGAATTGTTATTTAATTTAAATGAATTACAGTTACAAAAGCATTAATTGGTAGAGGGCAGAAATAAGTCAGAAGTGTAGGTATGCTGTGAATATTTCATGACAAGGACGCAAAGGTAAAATTATAGAGGTCTCATTAAAACTTTTTAAAACTTATAAAACCAATTCTTTCTCTTCGAAATTTTTTTTTTTTGGCAGGGGGGAACTATGTTAGGCATGGTACTAAATCACTGTTTGATCTTTCAGGTCAGAGTAGGGAACATTTTGGACTTCAAGCCTGATTCACACACCCATCTTAAGAAGGGGTGTTATTATATTAAAGAGTTCTTGCAGAGGGATACTGTTTTTTAATCCCTATTTTGCTATACTTTGTCTTATTTGCAGTATGATTCTATATAATTTGATTTTTTAAATACCAATAGTCAGGCAGAAAGGATTTTTTAGCTGCTTAATTAGGATTAAGGTTATGAGACCAGCAAGAATGTCATGGCAAGATGCTGTAATGCAGAGTTTTTATCTTGGTATTTAAATACAATTTTTTGTGAAAATGTATTTAAATCAAAATGGGAACTGGCTTTGACATAACTATTGTATTTTTTTTCTTGAGGTGCCTCACTCACATAAATTGAGTGCCATGTTTGAAAAATCACAGAATACAGAAGTACCATCTTCTCTCTTGTCCACTGAAATGCTTGCAAAAAAAACAGTAGAAAAAGGAAAAAAATTGGACACAAAAATTCACACAGAATGGGAATCCACTGTATCTCTCAACTTTCAGTTTTATCTATTCTTTCTCCTCTTTGTCAGTGTTAGCAAGGAGTGTTTTAGTGTTATTCAAAATCCGTTGCTTTAAAGCTGAGAGCAACCCAAAGATGAAAAATAGATTGCTTTGGGTCTTTGTTTGCCAACCCATGGAATGAAAAATAGTAACTTTGCTTCAGTATTTCTGTGATACATAGTTGAAAGAAGTTAGTATTTCTTTGTCTCCTATTTTTCTTAGTTAGATCGATTCAAGGAACCACCTGCATATGGACCTATGTGTGACATCCTGTGGTCAGACCCCTTGGAGGACTTTGGGAACGAGAAGACTCAGGAACACTTCACTCACAACACAGTCAGGGGGTGCTCATACTTCTACAGGTGAATATTGCTACTTCGAGTAGGTTTCTGTATGTGAACTTCTTCTGGTTTTGGCAGTAGAAATGTTTGCTTGAAGTTCGTGGCACTACTTGGATAACTGGGCCTTTTTTTTCTGCAGGCTTGCCTTGTTTTCAGGTAAATTCATGTTTGGTTTATTTGCATCTTACTTTCACCCACAACTGGGAAAATGTAAAATGACTTAATTTTATTCATCAAAGCCTGTGTATTTTGCTAATTCCTGGCCTTGTAAGTTAGGGAATGAATGTGTCACTTTTTAAAAGGGGTAGGTAACTACATTTCTAGTTTGAAAATTAGAACTTCATTTTGCATGAAAGATGCCAACATTGGAAAACTCACTACCTATTGCTTGGCAGGTTAAGTAAAAGTTGTGATTTCCCCCACACAGATACTTTCTTTTTCCTCCTAGTTTTCTCAAACTTTTGTTTATGGTTGGGAATAGTTCTTCCCAAAAAACTCAGGATTTGAACAGCATTAGTTAGATGGGACCTGCTAAGAGCTGAAATGTAGAAAAGTGCATGTAACGTTCTTGCAGAAATATGTATGGACTTACAGACATCAAGTTGTAATTAATCTTTGAAATTATTTCTTTCTATTGATGTTTGTTAGTAAAATATAAATGTGAGAATATTCCTGAAGAAAGTAATAGTCTTGGGACTAGAAGGACATCTAAAGCAAAGCTGTGGGTTAGTTTGTGACTATGTAAGGGAAGCTTTCTCATCTGTTCTTTTTCTGCCTATTGATAATTTTCCTTTAAGCGTGGGAAGATTTTCTATCCCTCTCTCTGTAGAGAGTGAGAGACTCCCTCTCCTGTACGTTAGAGTGGATTTCCTTGGGTGCCAGGGGTGTCCCACTGTCCCCTCTTTGGCAACGCACAGGGAGACCACAGCAACAAACGGTTCCCTTTTCCAGTTCTGCCTGGGCGCTGACTGCTGCCTTTCTCCGTTCCCAGTGGTAGGCTTCTTGGTCTGTAGACCGAGTCCTGTGGACACCTGGCAGAAGACACCCTGTTAGGTGTGTTTGAGCTGGTGATGAAGAACATCTCAAGTACTACTTCCATTCTCCCTTCATCATAGGAAGGGACTGTATTACTTCATAAACAAGCAGTGGTGATTACATTGTACCTTCCTCTGACAGGGTGGGGATTTGCGGGGATTTGCGGGGTGGGGGTTTGTTATGGTAGTTAAGAACAAGTTACAAGGACACCAGAGTAACAAAACTGGCAGGGAAGGAGGTTAAATGGGAAAATGAGAACTGTATCCAGTAAAATCTTAGTTAAAAAACTAATTTTTGTTCAGGAGAAATGTGAAGATGCTATTGAAACATTTAAGAGGTGGTTGAACCTTTCAAAGGCAATGGTTCTGCTTCAGCCTGTGCTAGCAAGACACAAGTCGTACGTTTTTCCAACAAGCTCAGCAGAAGCAAGGAGTCCAGTTCATTTAGTTGTCTTAGAAAGTCTTACCTTGAACGTAGACGACCCGTAGCTATTTAGTAACATGTCGAAAGTAAATCAATGGCTTCCACCAGTAATCAGGAGACAGAGCTGCTGGAATCAACCTCCTTGTTGGTAACATTAGCAGAAAGGTAATAGATGGTTTGACTTTTAGAAATCAGTTTTCCTAGTCCTTTCTTTGAGCCCTAATTGCTGCAGCGTGTGGATGGGCTGGGAACAAAGTGGTTTGCCCTGCAGCCCAGGCTGCGGGCACGCGCCTTCTGTGGGTAAGTCCTGCCGCTGCCTTTGGATCGATAACGTCTGGAAGGTGCTCGATAAGTGTGTTTGGTCTCATTATGAAAGAAGGTGTCAAACTGTTGCAAACAATTGATCTGTGCAGAAATGGGCTTACGACTCTGAGGGCTAAAATCATTCCTCCTCTTCTCAGCAGCACCAAACGCTGGCGCATGCCTGGGACTCCCAGGCACTGCTCGCTGCAAACAGTGAGTAATAGCAGTCTCCCCTTGTGAACCTCTCTTACAAAGGTGAAAAGACTTGCAAATGTGCCTTGTGCTTAGATACAGGGCTTATTATATACTGGAACAACTTCTAGATTTTAGGGCGCCTTTTTCCCAGAGCTCTGTTTCTTACAATTACCATAAGATTTCCCTAAAATATATGTCAGGTTTTTTCCTGAAAATATATAAGATCTAGTCTGTGTCCTGACTCATACTCAGAAAGGCACATATTTCAGGAAAAGAAGAAATATTTGCAAGGTACCTAATTGTTAGGTCATGTGTGACCGACATGTAACTGCTTAATGACATGAGCAGACGACTAGCTTGGAGTCACGTTATCTGAGATTATGTAAAGGCAAGTGTTGCTCTTAAAAGAAGTGCCTGGTTGCTCTGGAAGGTCACTAATTGTTTACCTAATGATAATCCGTGGCAAAAAAAAAGTATCCATCAGTCTGCAATGTCTAATTTTGCCTTTTCTAGTTACTTTGTGAGAAAAGGAGCAAATTTCCCTAAACAGCCAGCTCAGCTTTTAAAGGAAGGACTGAATTATGCAGTCCTCCTTCAAGAATGTCTGTTGATAAGATGGACTTTGTTTATTCTGCAGTGAATAAAACTTCTTAGTTTCTTTAGTCATTTCCAGAAAGGAAAGTTAAAAGATAGCAGTGGGCATTTTGAAGGAAGGTCAGGAAGATTTCAGGCACACACGTGAACCAGGGGAATGATTTCCAGATGATTAAGATCTCTTAATCAATTGCAGGAAATAACGGTAATAAATAACTTTTATTTTATCAGACATGTTCATTATAATGGCAAGTTTCAATTGACTTTTCTCTGATGTAAAGTTTTTTCCTATAACAAAATGCTATGAGGAAAATAACAGTGATGTGGCCTTCTAACTGTGTACATGCAACACGTTAACAGGATTTTCCAGCTCAGTAGTACATGAAATATTCTCTATTCGGCCAAAGTTCGTTGGTGAAATGTTGAGCCATTTGTGTGAAGTAACTACACACGAGAAGGTATAAAGACTATAGCTTATAGTAGTATGACAAGCTTCTCACTGCATTTCTTAGGTGATCGCTTATGTACAGCCTATTGAATTTCAAACTGATCAAGTATTCTTCAAGAAATTTCCCGTTGTGTAAGAGTTCTTGAAACTGTTATGGCTAGCACTATAAAATGTCAGATCTTGAAACTGCAGGTCTAACCTGTTGTTTAGAGTTGTAAAGAGTAGTCATCTTAATTTTCAAGGGTGCTAAGAGTCAACATGTAACGCACGCCTTTTGAATCCAGCAGCATTTCGCAGTGTGGATTGTCAAAATTTATGGATCCTTGGAAACAGCAATAGCACAATGCCACAATGAAAAGTAACTGTGACATTTAAGTAATTCTCGGAAATATATTCAAGTTCTCTGTACCTTAAAGTGAACAAAGAGCAACAGTGAAGAGATGTCATTTCCCCTTTCTGAAATTTAAGGTTGTTTGTCCTCCGCAGTCATGTTTGTTGCAATTTCATGAAAATTAGAAATAATGATGGAGTGCTAGTTGTGTAAATTGTTTTTTTAATTATGAGTTAAATTAAACTTTTCTTTCATCTTTACCCAAAGTAATGTCATATTCAAGGGAGTGTTATGAACAAGAGGGAATTAATTTGTCCCTGAGTGATATTCCCCCCTCCTTGGCCCCCTCCCTGATTTTTCAGCTGATGCGGCCAATAAAAAACTTGTCCTCTTTGTTTATCAGATTATCTAGTTTTGCTTTGAATTTATTTAGTGAATACTTATTTGCTGGTACAACTTAGCTGGTTGTACTTGGTACAGTAACTCCCAGACATTTCTATAAGAAAGGTATCTGACTTGGCAAGATATACTGCTGCTTATCGTCTTGAGAATGCCTTCTTTCAGTGATCAGAAAGCTTAAAGAAGTCAGCTGGACTTTTTTTCTCTCTGAAAATAATATTAACTTATGGAGAGACAGCCAGTAAGTGGGCTTAGGTAATTGCTGAGACGTGGGGAAAACTCTCTCCTTTCTAAGCTGCGCTAGGATGGGGAATGTCATCATTCCCATAAGATTTACTGGATAGCTGAAGAACTAAAATGTTCTCTCATCACATTCGGACAAAGTTACTGTGAGCATGCATGGTCCTAACCGTGAAAAATTGCGATTAGATCCATGCCCGCCCAGCTTGTTTCATGTCCTTTGTGTCAAAGCTCTGGTCAAGAACGTTGGGAGTTTGGTCGCACCACTGAGTTAAGTAGCAGTGTCTTACTCTGTGTAAAGTCTATCAAGGGCTTCCTATCAGGAGTAAGCACATGTGCAAGCTCTCACTTTCTGGGATCATTTATGTGTATAAGGCTTGGTTAATTGCTGACTCTTAACAAGAGCATGAGAGCGGCATGAGCCTGGCCAAAGTCAGTGGATGGCCTCAGAAGTAGAGCAAATACTCAGAGCTTTCTGCAGGCATGGTGCTCCAGCCTCTCGGGTTTTCTCAGTGAGTTGAATATGAGTTCTTAAGGAATGCTGAGCTGTATAAAGCTGTTTGACTGTTGACTACATGGTTATATTTTTCAAACGTAATAAAAAAACAAAGGCAGAAATGGTTAGCAATGATGACCAGCATTGAAACTCCTCTAAGAACTTTGTTAACCAGCCTTGGACAGCAGTGAAATGATTCGGCATTACAGACGCTCTGGGGTAGAATAATAATTTTGGCCCTGCCAGCACATCATTTCAAGTGGTTTACTTTACATGCATGTTAGGTTTGTGAGCATGCAAAGACTGGAGGAATGTCTGCTAAAAGCTTTTGAAGACTGTACTGTGTTTCACCTCAGGTTGTGAGGCACAGTTATATGAATGTTTTTTGCAGTAACAGCATTTTAAAAAGATTCTTTTGCCCATTTTTCCATTCTTCCTTCTCCCAGGCCAGAAGCCTTTTGCTGCCCTCACATTATCTGCCCAGCTGTACTGGTAGAATTGCTCATGTTGCTTCATCAGACCTGGGAACACATCCAATTTTATAAAGAATGAATCTGCAAAAAAGATCATTTGTTCCAATCCCATGCAGTTCCCTGCTTCACTTTTCAGTGCAGCTCTGCAGACAACACAGCTAAGGGCAAGAAAAAGCAGGTGGAAAGAGATGTGCTGGGAGCTGCCAAGGACAGCAGAGCAGCAAAAGCATTTGCCTTTGGCCTCCGGAGACTGAAGTGTGAGGTCAGTGGGTTTTGATGAAAACCTGGTTTTATATATGTATGCAATCTTAGAGAAGCTGTTGGGCTAAATTTGAATGTC
The DNA here is from genome assembly GCF_000687285.1 of Phaethon lepturus. Classification (NCBI taxonomy): domain Eukaryota; kingdom Metazoa; phylum Chordata; class Aves; order Phaethontiformes; family Phaethontidae; genus Phaethon; species Phaethon lepturus. The sequence continues at coordinate 53,088 of NW_010531426.1, read as the reverse complement.
CTCTCTTTAAAGAAATGTTTATGCTGCTGCTTTAATGGTATGATGAAGGATATGGAAAAAATAATAGATTAAATCTATCCGTTTTTTCCAGTTATTGGTGGAAAAGCAATTTGAAAACATCTGCCATTTTGTTTCACGTTAGCAAAGCATTGCTTCTCTCTCAAATCTGCGTAGAAATAATGGGTGATCATGCAAAAGAGACTTCAGATGCGTGAGGCATTTTAATGAAAAATGGGTGCCGAAGTAGGGAATATCACAGTCACATATTTCATGCAGAATAACATTTCTCTAGCTTAGCGGTGGACTATTTTGTTTTCTCCGTTCTTCTGTGATTCAGCATGACACATGAAGTGCAGGCAGAAGGCTGGGTCGTTCTGGAAAAGCCTGTTGCGTGGGGGGGGTCTGTTTGTTTGTTTGTTTTCCCTGTTGGCCAACTGCTTGATTTCTGGTTCATCTGAATTCCAGTCTGGGCTCTGCAAAGCAGGGCGAGGAGGAAAGTGTTTCTGGAAGGGTAGCAATCAGAAAAACTAGCATTAGGGAATTTGATTACAAGACGACAATTTTCATTAGAAAAAAATTTTCAAGCAGAAGTCGTTTCTGATAACTTTTGCCATAATCTCTCTTTTTTTGGCAGACAGACTGCTCATGGATCGTAGTGGTCTGGGTAATATGGGTGCTTGCTCATTGCAGATGCCATGCTATTCACGTAGAAGAAAGGATGGCAGCCAGATTTTTGTGTGTGCATGTGTATTTGCATGGAGCACTACGTGGCATCTCTGCCTTTCTAGGTGTAGGCTCTGTAGAATCAGCCAAATCCTGCTAGTAGAAGTCTATTTTCCATGGATTTATGAAGAATAAGATAATTAAGGAATAAAAAGAAAAAAAACTTTTGTACTTTGAAATGGAAAGAAGAACCTATCATGTCTATTTAGGAAAATTTTTTTACCACTTCATTATATCTTCTTTAAAAGCAGTACTTAACAGTGGATGAAAAGAATACTATAGAAAAAAAAAGTAATAGGCTAGACATTCTGAACAGCTGCACTGATAATGAACATAATCAACTGCCTATCAGATTTTTCATTATAGACCCCAGTTTTCAGAAGTTAATGTAAAAATTTCTAAACAAAATGTACCATAAGTCTACTTTTAGTCACAATTAATTATGAAAAGAAATGTATGCAAATTGGTTCTCATTTGCCAGTGGTTTGAATGGCAGCCTGTCAGCATTTGAGATCACTGCAGTTGCCAAAACGATACCCCACTTAATTTGGGGATTTAAATTATTTTATAATGGCAATCTTTTTAGACAATTCCAAATACCAAACCTGCAACTGAGACTATATGCTAGATGGGTCAAGTCCAAAACCAGTAATATACCATTCTACTGGGCTTGTAGCCTCTGGCTGAAAATGACATTTCAACTTCAGAATATCCAGGAAGGTTGGAAGCAAGCAGTACTGCTTCTCTTGGATAAAATGAAGGGAGATGATGCATTAGATTTTGCATTATTTTTTTTGTGAATTTTCATCTCTCTCATGCAAGAACTTAGAAACTGATGGGGCTGTTAAGTGATTTGCACATGGACTTTGAAAGTGGTCCATGAAATCATGGCTGGGACAGCAGATCTTTTGTATACTATTTAGTTGAGTATTTTTGTTTTTTTTTTTTAACTTGGTCAGTATGTTTTAGCAAGAGCTTTTACTTAAGTATTTGGCATAACTGTTACTGCATGGCTGCATCTTGCCCCCAAGGTACTGCAAAACAGTGTGCTCTTGCCAGGGTCTTTGATAATAGGTACAGTCCTCTAACGTGATACCTGCACATGGGTTATGCTTGGAGGTGCAGAGGCTCTGCAAGTTTGCTTACAGGCAGCCTGCGAGCCCATCGTGCTGCAGAACCAGCACAGAAGTGATCATGGAGATGGCTTAGTGTCTCCCCCAACACCTTGTATTTCCTTCTTTAAACCTTTCTGGCTGTTCTATTATTTTGAACTATGGGAGAGTTGAATTGATAGTGGAAAATAAACATGGTGAATGGATGTTAATGCAGGGTCTATTTCGCTTTTTCTCCAACGTCTCAGGTGACATTTCAGAGCTGCTGTGTGAAGTTTACACCTTGTGCCACCAGTTTTGATTTTTTTTTTTCCTTCCCCCAAGCAACAAATCTAATTGTTGCTCTCCAACTTGCCCGGCAATGTGAGGAGGGAATTATAACATCTACACGCCACATCCTGGGCCTCAAATCCAGGAAAATCTGACCCGGTCTCAGGTCAGATGTTGCTCTGGGGCAGGCTGCGTTCAGAAGGCAGCCCAGCACTCCGCCCGTGACAGACCTGCCTCTCTACCACATACATCAGCTTTGGTGCTGGGGCACTTGCTGCTGGTCAAGCTCCAGTCAGACAAAGGGGCACAAGAGAGTAACAGTTCAAACTTCTGTGCCCAGCCAGCTCGTCTTGCTGCTGATGTGCAGGTAATCACCAGTACTGGAAGTAAATTCAGATAATGACAGGAGCTGGCAACACTTGGTTTCTCCCCAGGTTTAATGTTTTACAGACAACTTCTTTAAGCTGCTAGCAAGCTGGGTAAAGAACTGGATGGATGGACAAGCCCAGAGAGTTGTGGTGAATGGAGTTAAATCCAGCTGGTGGCCGGTCACAAGCGGTGTTCCCCAGGGCTCAGTACTGGGGCCAGTTCTGTTTACTTGTCTTTATTGATGACCTGGATGAGGGGATCGAGTGCTCCCTCAGTAAGTTTGCAGATGACACCAAATTGGGTGGGAGTGTTGATCTGCTGGAGGGTAGGAGGGCTCTGCAGAGGGATCTGGACAGGCCGGATGGATGGGCCGAGGCCAACTGCATGAAGTTCAACAAGGCCAAGTGCTGGGTCCTGCACTTGGGTCACAACAACCCCATGCAACGCTACCGGCTTGGGGAGGAATGCTGCCCAGTAGAAAAGGACCTGGGGTTGCTGATTGACACCGATTGAATATGAGCTGACAGTGTGCCCAGGTGGCCAAGAAGACCAACAGCGTCCTGGCCTGTATCAGAAATCGTGTGGCCAGCAGGAGCAGGGAAGTGGTTGTGCCCTCTCACCCCTCAGCACTGGTGAGGCCGCACCTCGAATGCTGTGTTCATTTGTGGGCCCCTCACTACAAGAAGGACATTGAGGTGAGGTGCTGGAGTGTCTCCAGAGAAGGGCAATGAAGCTTGTGAGGGGTCTGGAGCACAAATCTCATGAGGAGCAGCTGAGGGAACTGGGGTTGTTCAGTCTGGAGAAGAAGAGGCTGAGGAGAGACCTCATTGCTCTCTACAACTACCTGGAAGGAGATTGTAGTGAGGTGGGTGTTGGTCTCTTGTCCCAAGTAACTAGCGATAGAACGAGACTAAATGGCCTCAAGTTGCTCCAGAGGAGGTTTAGATTGGATATTAGGAAAAATTTCTTTACTGAAAAGAGTGGTCAAGCATTGGAGCAGCCTGCCCAGGGAGGTGGTGGAGTCACCATCACTGGAAGTGTTAAAAAAACGTGTGGACGTGGCACTTCGGGACATGGTTTAGGGGCATGGTGGTGTTGGGTTGATGGTTGGACTTTATTACCTTGAAGGTCTTTTCCAACCTTAATTATTCTGTGAAGAACGGAGCCAGTGCTATGCTGCATCCTTGCCAGTGAGGAAAATTGAATGTAGAAGTGCCTTTACAAACATAGGGTCACCAGGCTGCAGGGATGGGGATGAGGCCACCTGCTACCTGGCAGTGTGTCTGCTTCCCACCATGGGGAAGTGTTGTGAAATCTAGAGCAGTCAGCTGAATGATTGCTTGGTTTCAGGGGTGGAAAATAAATCTGGATAAGGCAAAAAAAAAATGTATAGGACTGTCTCAAAGAGGTAGAAAAGGGAATCGCTCTAGGTATCATCTGAATAAAGATGAATCTTTCCCACTCCTTAGATGTTTTCAAGGGGCCTGGTAAGGTTTTGCCAGGTCTGTGAAGTCATTTTTATTCCAGTGCCACTTCTCCTTTACCCTCATCCATGTGTGTTCTTTGTCCTGCTTTGCTCTTGCAACAGTTGGCTCTTGATAGGGGAAGGCAGGAAGTTTTGGCTTTCTTGGGTTCTGTATTAAACTGCGAACAACAGGAGAAGAGAGGTTTTGCTTCCTGTCTTGAAGCGATCATCGTGCTCATTATCCTTGAATACAGGTATGGAGAGTCATCAGCAGTTTAAAAGCAAGAAGATTAGCAAGTCATTATAGAAACAAAACTTTTTTTTGAAAGCAGCAAAATCGAGTGATTTTAAGTTCTGTAACATTTATTTAGGTGTAATTTAAAATAGCTTTTCTCTAACACTATTTCCCACTTGTGCTGTGAAAACTGCATACAGATTATGCTATGTTTTGTTTTTCTTGGATGTGTTTTTCATACGTGTTCAATGTCTTAAACACTAAGAAAGGGGTTTCAGGGTGCTGAGGTTGTAAGAAACGTCTCCTCCGTTCTACTTGAAAGCAACACTGTCCATGTGCAGTGAAAAGTATGATAGAGAAATTCTCACCATTTTCACTTTACGATTTAGTTTTCACTCATACAGTAGTGAAGGAAGTCCAGAAGATGAAACATCTCCAGTTTGTAGATTGATTTGCCTTTCTTTTTTCTGTCTTTCTTCCTCTTTCCTCACACCAGCTTATTATCTGGTGTTCATAAGCAGCCAGTGCATACTGTAGTTAGAGGGCGAGGAGATTTCTGTTGCGAGCAACCATTACATCACACTCTTCTTTTTCTGAGTACATTGAATCTTAAAGTATAATAAAAGAAATTACTTTCTTTCTGACAAGCAATAAGGTGATTGTTGTTATGTAATGAATTGCAACTTTCCAGCGCTCCTCTCCGTGCAGTTATGGGGTGGGAGAAGAAAAGGTGCTGCTTCCACTGTTGCCTCTACTGAAATCTGCCTGCAGAGCAGGGGCTGATTCCATGGATGATGCATGTTGGATGAAACATTTTTTGAAAGCTAGAGCCAAATGTGGCGCTTCTCATAATGCCATAACAGGTGCTCTTCTTTTCCTCCAACAGCTACCCTGCTGTATGTGAATTCCTACAGCACAATAACTTGTTATCTATACTCCGAGCTCATGAAGCCCAGGATGCTGGGTAAGTATGTGTGGAGAGGGGCCACCAATAATGAGCAATGGCTTACCGTTGTCAAACAGGAAAGAAAGAACAGCTGAGTGAGAATGAACCAGAAAACTTAATTTTAAGTTGCAACAGCTCTCACTTTTTATTAATGCTATAAAAACACACACTGGCATTAGAATGTCTTTTACATGATTCTTACTGAATTACAGGACTTAGTGAATCCTTATATATCCCACCTACTTAGCCTTAGTGATTTTAAGTGTTATAAAATGACAAGAAGTTATTTGGATGCTGAACTTGGGAAGGAAAACAAATTCATCTCAGAAAAAGAAGCTTTGTAGATGTGCCTGAGACTTCTGACACACTGATTGCCATGATGCCTGGGAAGTGATTTGGCTCACAAAGGCCAGAACTGTCATCTCTTAACTCCTTCACACCTACCTGAAACTTCTGGGCCTACAGGTTTTACCCTTCATCAAGAAAATAAACTTGTGGAACTCAATAGCCAAAAATTATTTTATGCAGGAGTATCATTAATGTATTTAAGGAGTTTATTAAGACACTGTGTGCAAAAACAATCCAGGTCAAACACCCAATGATGTCAATGGTTCCCTCATGAAACTATTGCCAGTGTAAATATAGAACTTTTTATGCCGCTTTAAAAAATTTTTTTTAAATTATCTATTCATTGAAGTGTACCATACTTGTGAGATTTTAATGAAGGATTCATTATCTGAATAAATAGCTTTGCATATCTTGCATGAGTTATTAATATATTTATTGTGAGGTAGAAACTTTACCCAACCTGAACAGTAATAAAAGATAAAGTAGTAAGATTGTAGGAATGAGGTCAATATTCACTGTGCATATAAAAAGCTATTCTGAATGTTTGAATTATCACATACTTAAAAACCTCAATGCAATTAAAAGCAAGCTATTACTCTGCCAAAAATAACTGGCATGAAATACCCAAGGGTAATGAAATTTCATTTTTATTGTATTGCTTTCAAATGAAGGGTGAAAAATAAAATTTTGTAGAAGGGATTGCATTGAAACTATACAATGGTTTCAGTGCAACCATTGTGGATGTTTGCCAAATTCTTCAGTTTCTTGTAGCTGAAGACTGAAGAGCAGTATCTGGTGCTAGTGGTGTCTTAGTAAGGCAGAAGTACTGTCTGGCTGGTTTCCTTCCAATTCCTTGCAGGTTTAATGCTTGATTTATTATATGTTGGTCCAATAAGCCTTTCATTTTTCATAAGGCAGCAAGGTTAGGTAATGACAACATGCAAGCACTAATAAACTGGCTAATAGACTGGACGAGATTAGACACAGGACTGAAAATATTGGACCCCCTGTTTCCCTTGCCCTTCTCATACTTTCCATCTCCCCTGGCTGTGCCATCACTTGCCTGGAGGGTCACGGAGGACATGCACTTCTCTTCTGAAGGCCGTACCGTGTATCTCCAAGGCACGTGCTGGTGCTTGCCTTCACCCGCAGTCCTGTGGAGGGGAGGTGTGGGAATGTCCACGGGTGCACACGCATAGAGGCCACCTGGCTCCAGGGATGGGTGCTGAGCAAATTCATATCAAAAACCACCTCTGGCTGACTCAATTTCAGACAGAGACGCAGCTCTCAAGCCTGGTGTGGATCCCTGGCCATCCCAAATAAATATAATGAATAAGCCTGCAGGAAATATTTCTTTCCATGGCTTTAAGAAGCACATACGTGTGGTTTTCTGTCTTGGCATTTGTTAACAGCCAGTGCAGTTAACACTGTTGTAGGGGTTTTTGCACTATATTTGGTCATTGACAAATACACGTACTACATTGGGCAATAATTAGTATCTTCTCTTTCCTTTTAGATATCGTATGTACAGGAAGAGCCAAACAACAGGCTTCCCTTCACTAATCACAATTTTTTCAGCACCAAACTATCTAGATGTATACAATAACAAAGGTAAGAATTCCTGTTAATATGCAGTAGACTGTTCCTCTCGTTTAGTCAAATATATTACACTGGTTGTCTTTTTTACTCCTTTCTCTGTTTATCAGCTCATGACAGTTTTCTTCCTCTATTTATTAGTTCATGCCCATTCCATTTATTACATAATACAAATCTAATTAAATTTATTACAGGCAGATGTATGCCTCTGAACATAACTGTAGTTTCTAATACGCCTGAGGATATTCCTGTATTTTGACTGCAAGTTGTTAAGTAAATGTTACACAGAAAGCAAGACTGAAAACAGCTCTATTAACTAAGAGAATTATATTAAGAAATGCTGTAGGTGAGGTGTTCAGAGCCCAGTGTTCCTTATAATTAATTATTTGTCCCTTTGCTCCTTTCCAGTAAAATTAATGGAGTTGGTATATGCAAACCTTCTAGCTAGCTATCAAACTTTGACAGATCAGTTGAAAAAGCATGTGATAGGTATTGTCTGAGCTCCTTTATGTTTTGGGTTTTTACTCACTTGAAAACCATTATGTAGGAAATGAAATATCATTAGCCAAAAAAAAAAAAGGTTACTGCACAAATAAGCAGTCACTGGTCACTCTCTAAAGACTCTACTGAATACGAGTGTTTGCAGCTTCTCTGAGTTTATTAGTTCATTGCATTCTCTGAAATCTCCTCTAATGAACTGGGGAAAAAAAATCATGTTTCTAAAAATAAATCATTCTAACAAACCTGTCCTCCTATATCTTGAAATAAGCAGTGATGTTTACTTTCACCTATTCCCAGTAAAGATAGTTATTTGTTTTTCCCTGTGAGCAAAACAAAATAACTTTTTTCTCAAAGATATTCTTGAAAGTAGCTCCATTGCAAAGAGATCAGTCTGTCTTGAGAAGAGACATTTTTAATTTGGGTGCTTGCCTGCAAAGGAAGTAAGTGATTTTTAATTTTCTTTTTTTTTTTGAAACTTTCAAAAGAAAGCTTCTTCAGGCGTCATTTTATATTCTAGAACTTATAATTTAAAGGCTGATATGCCCTGAACTGTATGCAAGGGAAGGAAACACTTCACTGTTAGATAATGGGGTTTGTACACTTCGGTGTTCTCAATATGCGTGTTAACTTGTGAAAAAATTAATAAAAGCATTCTGCAAAAAACATGCAAGCAGAGCTGTCATTAGCTACTTTTGTAAAAGTAAACAATACAAGGACTCTGCTAGCAATCCAAAATGCACAGGGTGAAATGAGGAATGTGTTATTTTTCTTGGCAGCATCGTTGCTGTTGGTGGAAAAGTGTGTTTTGGCTGCTTTGGGTACAAGGCAGACCAGTGATGGGTCTGTACAAGTAAGGTGACAGAAAGTGCTCACCTTTTGTTTCTTAATAGACGGAGGCAGTTCTCTGCACCTGAAGGCAATGGGTGAACAATGTGAGATTTTTGTCATGAAGGCAAATATTAAACGTAAAGCAATGATCTGTAGTATACAAAACCTTGAATTTGAAACCACGGAGTTTGGGTGGTGAAGAGAAGTGCCTCTCCAGTTCGGAAGAGAGGGTCAGTTCCCTTGTTCCAGCATTCTCCGCTGTGGGAGGCAAGTCTTAAAACTGGTGGAAAACCTTTTCTGGTGAAAGGCCGTAGGCCAGCCTGTGAGAGGCACAGGTTACCTGCGGTCACAGCTGAAGTTTGCGTGCGCTGCTGGCGATACCTGCTCTGAGTGAGCTCAGGCCAACCAGCAGTGGTGCGAGATAGGCACCGGTGTGCCACTCTTTAGTGTATGACTTACTGTAAACTTAGAGGCTGACCTTTAGAAGCTTTGTAATGAATTTCTGTTGGCCTTAACTGCCTCCTTTTCTCTCGTTAGAAGTTTTGACGCATTATTTCGTGTGACTGATTGCACTGGCTCTTGGCATTTAAAGTACATCATGCATAGTTTTTCATGCTGCATTGCTCATGCGTCTTCATCTGGATAGAGTTTAGGTGCTTGCTTCCCTCCTCAGGAAAGAAAAACACCACCAACCTCAGACAGTCCAGAACATGGCTACTTGTTGACTTCCTTGATTTGCAGCAGATGAATTAACTAAGAACACAGAGCTTCTGACTGACTTATTTCAGGAGGTAAAGGAAGACTTTTCCATCCAGAGGTGTTACAGGACAAGTTGCTCTAGCTGACTCATTGTGCACTGGTGCAGAACCGGACTGATTTTTACAGATCATTTGGGGTTTGGTTACTGTCAGTCCTTGGAGAGGGAGTTACTGTCCTACTAGTAAGTGCCTTCATTTCTAGTATGCATTCTTAGTATGCTTCTAGTTGTCACGTAGATAGTAAAATCACCCTAAATAAATTCCCAAAAGGTTCCATCTCCCATTGACATGAGTGAGTAATTTTTAAATGTACTGTTGTTTAAGATTATTTTAAAAAAATAAATAAAAAAAAAATTAAAAACTGCAGGGGGCTAGGAATGCTCATTTTCTATCCCAGGTTGATAGTTCTCACACCCGTTAAAGCAGATGTACTTTCTTGTACTTCTGCAAAGCAATTCAGAAGGAGTGGGCTTGATTGCCAACTCTATCCAAGGGCTTACTCTGTTCCCACTGGAGAGCAGCCACTGGGATCAGGTATGTCCTCAAAGAGCAGTAGGGAGGCAACATTCTCA
>NW_010531426.1:34834-43334 GCF_000687285.1 Phaethon lepturus | reverse complement strand
AGCAGGAGTAGCTGAAGATAAGCTACCCAAACAAGACCATGTTCAGCATATGTGCTGTTAGTGCTGCTGCTGTGGGCCCTCTGCATGGGCTGTCTCACAGTACCGACCACCATGGGAATCTCTTTGGGCTTTGCTCCACTGGATTCTGGCACCAAAGGGAGTTTTCTGTATCCTTTTGGGTACTGGCCATTGCCTCGTGAAGGTTGCGTGTGTAATTCGTCTATCATGTGGCTGCGGGTCCTGTCACAACCCCAGCCCACACACATGCATAACTTCAGGTGCCAAAGTTAGGTTTTTCAATTAGGAGGCTCCTGTCGGGGTGCCCAGTGTAGTTAATGGAGACAGAGAGATATACTTTCAGGATGTGATTCAGAGACTCGGAAACTGCCTAGATAGGGGGAGGCTAGTGTCCCTCCTCTTTCCAAGACTATCCTTCTCCATTACCGTTATTAATGCCTTCCATATTCATTATAACAGAGAGCATTGGCAAAGGGGAGGAATTCATACATACGTTTTTTGGCAACATCTGAGCTTCTGTTCAGTGTCTTCATAGCTTTCTCAAATATTTCTGCTCTCATTTGTATTATTAAAAGGCATAAAGGAAAAGATACTTTAAGATTGTTGTTAAAACTTGTTACAAGAAATACTGGTACATTGATGATTTTCTAAGGCTACTCCTTCTGGAGAGGATCAAAACTCCTCATGCAAGAAGATAAATGTTAATTGGATTGTGATAGTTACCTGTGACTTCAGGGCCTTGGAGGAAGGCTGTACTGATGAAGAAACTCTGAAGACGTTGTGTAAGTACAGGTTTACCCCTGGATTCAAGGGTGCCCATCACCAGGAGAAATTCTCTATAGCAACAGAACAAGATGGTGCCAAAAATTAGTGCATTCTACTGGTCTTGTACCATGTCTAAACTTTCATTCCCGCATTTAATATTTCTTAATGCCTTAATTAGGGTTTGCTGTAATGCTGTTCGTGCCACACACACACACCAAAAAAAAAAAAAGTGAAAGATTTTACAGAAGTTCTACAGAGGCAGGTAATTTATTTGTAAATCATTGGCAATACTGCATATCTTAGTGTTTGGCTCTCACTTCAGTAAGTGCATGCTTTTTGGTCAAGTGAACAATTTTAACTAGCTGTCTAAAGACAGACTATTATCTCTTGAATGCTTTTAAAATACTAGGTTTCATAGTGGTGAGAGAACCACCAGAGAATCCAAAGCGATCAAAAAACCAAGAAGGTGATGTCTCTTCCAACATGCTGCATCGTACACGTGGTGTTGCTGAAAGGAAAAGCAGATGATGAAGGAAAGAAACAAAGAAAGTATGCAGGGGAGTTTGAGATACTAGAAAAGTCAAAACCAGCTGTACGTGGGTATGCTTGTTAACGTATCAGATAAGTAATATATCATTGAAGGGTGTATAAAGTATCAGCATGTGGTATGCCATAGAAACACGTTAAGAAATTTATCTGATCCAAATGGATCTAACAGGAAACTTATTTTCATCTTGGAAAAAGGCAGAGTAATATACCTGGAAGACAAGGATGATCTTTGGGAAGTAATAGCACTTTGGGAGAAAGAAAAGCGGCGTAACCTTCTGTTTGCCCTATCACTTTTCGTTAATGCTTTATCTCTTCTGTTGTGATGAGCCCTTGTCATGGAAACAAAAGCTTTTAAAGAGGAGCTGTCAGGGTATCTAGGCCATCTCATTGCCAACGCAGAGAAGTTTGCCAGAAGTGATTTTTGCAGTCTATTGATAAAATCTTGAACGCTATTGCACTGTTTCTTTAGAAGATGCAATTGCATATGTAAAATAAAAAATCTTCAGAATTCTGTAAGGGATTCTGCAATTAGCCCTGCTTCTCTACTGGATTATTTACATCATTACCTTGTATAGTAAATATTTTTTTTCCTTTGATAATGCTTAAACTCCTTAAGCATTTTACCACTCTTTATCCCTGACCTGTCTCGGGCAGAAAACGCTGTGGTTACTTAGCAACTCTGCTGGAGGAGAAGGCACTGTTCCCCGTTGCACAGTTAATGCTGAAGTTAATTTGGCATTAAATCAGAAATTGAAATTCTTTCTTTGGTATGAATAATTTGAGATACCTTCCACTGCATTTATTTTCTAAGTGCAGGGGAAGTTTTCTGAAAAAAGTCCAAGAAAATTAGTTAACTTGCTTGCTAAATTTATTTTGAGGTTGTTTGTATAAAAACATGTAGTTCATTCTGGGCTAGTATTTCTACCATGCTCATTATTTTTTTTTTTCCTCTGATGGAAATATTCTCAATTAGTTTATACCGAAAAATTATTTGGCCGATCTTGAAGCAGGAAATGTAATATCTTTGGGTAATTCTGAACACAGTTTAATGTTGTTCACATTGCTTAAGGCCTTAATCCACCTCCCAACATACAGGCTTTTAAGGCGCCAGTTGACATGCCAGAGGGATCCGACAGGTACGACACAGGACACAGGGGTGATCGGGGCTTGTCTTTAACCGAGAGAGGTCAAGGAGATACTCCAGGGGGAGTCAGATGGCACTAGGTATTTATATTTGACCCTGAGAAGGTTAGAGGAGCTGTCTCCATTTCTGGCTGACAGAAGGGTGTTTCTTGCTTGCACGTTTTTCACCACCCTTATTTCTAGCTTTAGGTACCTATGTTAAATGCTTAAAGCTAAACAGTACGAACGCCCTGTGCCTGCTGCGTTAGTGTTTCATTTCACTCTAATGTGATTTCAGCATCCGATATCTCAGTTTACTAGCATTGGAAAGAAGTATAATGTCATTTGGGATATCTGCACATCTTCACTTTACAAAACATTAGCTTCTAAAACTCATTTACAACAGCGAGTACCAAAATTAGGTTAAAATGTGTGTGGCTGTTAAGAATAATAAAATAAGATTCTTGCTCTGGTTGGTGATTATACACGGTAGAACTGTGGCTGGTGGCTTGGTCTGCTAGCATCTGTCTGAGTATACGTTTGTAAAGAAAAGTACAGGGGTTGCAGCCTGGAATAATAAGCAACTGTTGGAGGGAGTCAGGTTTTCTTCAGTTATGGGTTTCATAACCAAAGGAACCCATGCTGCTTTCTTCTGTCTCCTCCATCACACCATCCTTCTCTCTAAATTGGAGAGAGATGGATTGGATGGGTGGACTGTTGGGTAGATGAGGAATTGGTTGAATGGTCGCACCCGGAGGGTAGTGGTCAATATCCCAATGTCCAGAGGGAGATCAGTGATGAGTGGACCCTCAGGGGTCTGTACTGGGACCAGTACTGTTTATTATCTTCATCAGTGACATAGACAGTGGGATCGAGTGCACCTGCACCCTCAGCAAGGTTGCAGATGACACCAAGCATAGTGGTGTGGTTGACAGGCCTGAGGGACAGGATGCCGTCCAGAGAGACCTGGACAACCTTGAGGAATTGGCCCATGTGAGCCTCATGATGTTCAACAAGGCCGAGTACAGGGTCCTACACCTGGGTCAGGGCAACCCCCAGTATCCATACAGGCTGGGGGTTAAAGGGATTGAGAGTAGCCCTGCTGAGAAGGACTTGGGGGTACCAGTGGATGAAAAGCTGGACACGAGCCCAGAAGGCCAACCATATCCTGGGCTGCATCGAAAGCAGTGTGGCCAGCAGGTCAAGGGAGGTGATTCTGCCCCTCTACTGCGCTCTGGTGAGACCCCACCTGGAGTCCTGCATCCAGCTCGGGAAAGACATGGACCTGTTGGAGTGGGTCCAGAGGAGGGCCATAAAAATGGTCAGAGGGATGGAACACCTCTGCTACAGAGAAAGGCTGAGAGAGTTGGGGTGGTTCAACCTGGAGAAGAGAAGGCTCTGGGGAGACCTTATTGCAGCTTTCAGTACTTCAAGGGGGCTTGATAGAAAAGATGGGGACAGACTTTTTAACAGGGCCTGTTGCAACAGGACAAGGGGAAATGGTTTTAAACTAAAAGAGGGCAGATTTTGACTAGATGTAAGGAAGAAATTTTTCACAATGAGGGTGGTGAACCACTGGCACAGGTTGCCCAGAGAGGTGGTAGATGCCCCATCCCTGGAAACATTCCAGATCAGATTGGACAGGGCTCTGAGCAACCTGATCTAGTTGAATATGTCCCTGCTCACTGCAGGGATGAGATGACCTTTGAAGGTCCCTTCCAACCCATAGTATTCTATGATTCTATGATCAGCAACTGTGTGGCCGGTAGTCATATAACCTTCAAAAGAATCCTGCACGTTCAGGGCAGCTGGGGTCTCCTTTAGCTACTTAGGCATCAAGTTAATGTGAACTAAGAAATGAAGCAGAGGTGAAACCCCCAAACCTGTTCTGAGCCACCAGAGAGGAAAAAAAGAGCTATGACCAAATGAAAGCAAGGGCCCAGAATAGCTCAGGGAAACTCCTGCTATGATCTGGGACGCATTTTCTCCTTGATCCAGGTGAAGTTTTCTTCTTCTTCTTCTGACTACTAAACAATAGTCAGAACTGCACAACCATCACAAGAGCCAGTTTGTTTAATGTTAAATGTCATCTTTATTAGTAATAAAACTATTTTGTGTACATTGTGCTTGTAAAGGAAAGATTTTAAATTAAAAATTCAGAAAAGTATTTGTGATACTGGTACCTACTCTACTTTATTCTTTCAAGAGTAGGGTTATTTTAGAAGATTTCTGTCTCTGTTATTACCCTGCTCTGTTGTATAGTGTTATTTTTCTTCAGCTGGGTTTTGAAGTCTTTTGTGGGAGAGCTGTACAGGTCATTTCCAGAAGAGAACAGGTTTTAAAATACTGTTACCAGAAGTTGCTTTTGTAAGGTATTCAGGTATGTAAATTAATAAGGTTCTGTGAAGATTTTTTTTTTTTACAGCAATGTCAAAATAAATCAGCTTCCTTTAAAAAAAAAAAAAACAAACCCAACTAGAGCCATTTACATTTCATATGATGTTTTCCAACTGTTCTGCTTATGGTTCAGGCTTTTTTAGAGGCCAGTTTTAAAAATTCCTTGTAAAAGTGATTTATTCAATTTTCACAGAATGTAGAAATAGACTTAATGGATACATTGAAGAAGTAGTGGGAAGGGGAACTACCTCAGCTCACTAAGATGATGAATTTGAAGTTTTAGTCCTCCTAAATGAATCTTCACGAACATTAAGTGGTCGTTTTTGTGTGGTCTTGACTCATTTTTGCTGTAAAGCCACAAACTATTTATTTTTATTATGCAATTGTGTCACTGTAATAGAAGGAGAATGAATTTTGATCTGCCATGTGTAATTTCAGCCAAAAAGTGATGGAAATCGTAAGAGCGCTGACACTAGTTTTCTCATTTTTGCTAATAGCGGTATTAAGCCATTTTTATTTTAATGAGCAGTAGAATGTCTGCCAGCTGTCAGACTAGGATGGGCAAGAGTCAAATGTGGTTTATCTAAATGGAGGGTGTCTGCCTGGCAAAAGTTCGCGTAAATGTTAGTGAGCCATTTTCTGTGTCTATCAGTGAGTAGGCTTCAGAAACTCCCAGGTCACTCTGGAGTCTGTCATCAGCCACAAAAGGGAAGACATTTAGCAACCTATTAAAGTTTTGTGGGAAGCAACAGTCTGATGCATCAAAAAAGATTTCTTGTCTGATTGACACACATTGTGGTCAATGGAAGGAGATGAATAATCAGAAGAAACTGTGCACCCCCTTCGGCCGACGTTGTGATACGCTGCATTTCCTACGGTGCTGTGCCATATTGCAGTCGTGCAACTTCTTTGCTGGCTGTTAAGTGATAACCAGCTCCTGGAACTATGTTCCTCGCTCGGGAGCCACAGGTGGGAAGGCTGGAGGAAAGGGGAAAACAAAGTATGATATAGCTCCTCCTCTATGTGACTTAGGTGTGGTACATGCCTGACATACTTTTGATTCATGCTGTTTGATCATTTCTGAAGGCATCGTCGTGTGCGTTGCTTCCTTGATTCATGTTTTCTTTGATTAAAGCTGAGGAGGACCGTTCTGAAGGTCACAGGTTACTAGGTCTCATCAGGATGGCTTAATCCCTAGCTTAAAAAGGCAAATTAAAGATGATTTATGTAAAGTTACATACACATCTTCCACTCTGTGCAGTATATTGTCTATAGCATTAAAAGTATTTGATGACAGCTTACCTACAGTTACAGAACTAGAACTGCTGCAAGACCAGGTGGTGACCAGCAGGACATAGAGAAGTCAGTGCTGTCTACATGAGAGTAAGCATTTGAGCAGCAGTTGTGTTCAGAGCTATGTCTAAATTCTAGTAGTGAGATGACCAGTAAAGTTCACTGACTTGTCTTTTTAAAAGTGAAACCCCACCCTTATTTTTCTGGTAATAAAAATGTAAAATGCCAGTGAATACAAGCTTCAGCTTGTGTTGACTCTTTTAGTCCCATATTGATTAAAGATCCTGCCTGCCGTCTCCTGTAACTGTATTGTTTAAAAACTTTTATGTCTTTATGTTCAGGATAGTTATGAGTCCCTTTCATTTTAGGTGGTCATCTCAAAATTACCCTTTTTCTCCATGAGAAAAGAAGTACTTGGTCCTCTATTTCATAAATGGTTCTGTTCACATCCAAAAGCACATGTATTCTGTGCCTGTGCAATTTAGAAATTACTGAATTTCAGGAAACAGATTCTGTAAATTAAAATATACCCTAATTAGGTTAGAGATACTGTTACCAGGTTGAGTAACTGCATTATTAAAATTTTAAATTATATTTAAAATCTTTGTAAGAAGACAGGGCGGGGGAAAAAGAAAAAAAAAGAAAAAGAAAAAAGAAAAAAGGAGAAGGAAGGAATGAGATTTAGTTTTACTGTTTCCCAAGCTTGAGGCACTTGGCCCATAAAGTGAACAATAGAAATCCAGCACTGGATGACTTTTATTGAAAGACCATAGTATTGAAAGCTCTCGCTCAATACATTCTTTTAAAGACAATAAAGAGACCTATGATCCAAACAGCTGTTGAACCCCCGCCCATTCTGTGTTCTTTCAGGCAGTCCCAATGAATGGCCTGAGGTTTGAGTAATCTACGGCACCTTAATAACCACTTACTGCTATAAAAAAATTTTTAAAGTGCATGAAAGTCTAGATTTGGCATGGAACGTAGTGTTAGCATAGTGTTGGGCAAAATTCATGCTTTGAAAAATGAGTTTTGTTAAGGGCAGTTACTTAGGCTTATTGTAGAGTTCATTTTATTTCGTCTGCTGCATTTTCAACATGTTTACTTTGCTTCTCCCTAACCAAATTGATACTGTCCCTTTCTCTCCTGCCTGCACTCTCTGCCCTTTCAGTCCTACCCAGGCCACATTCAGCCTTTCCCTCTTTCATCTGACTTTTGGCTGCACTGGGACTGGGTACAGCTATGGTCTCTTCTAGAAATAAATAGCTCTTTCTTACTGATACGCTTTGTAATACTTTGATTTACTTTGTTCTATTAATATTGCAAAAACAGGTTAATCAGGTCCTGTTTCAGATACAAACCTGAAGTCCATTAACACAAGTTAACGCTGTACTTGGCGTAGTGCTTTCATAAATATCTGTATTTCTGCCCATTAGCAAACGTAGTTTTTGCGTGTCTGCGTTTACAAGAACGATACGAATTTTAAATGGTGCAAGACAAATCATATTAGTATCCATTGATACTATCGAGAGCACGGTCTCGTGTGCCTGGAGTTTGAATAACGTGAGAAGAAAGTATCATCTGTTGTACGATGCTATGAATGAAATATGTTGAAAATGTTCGCTGGAAGAGCAGCATTCAAACTCTGAGCGATAAACGCTTTTCTCTGTGATCTCCAAAGCGTGGCTGTGAGGAGCTCAGGTAACTCTGTGAAATGGCTGGTTGGGGATACTCGGCCTCGTTCCCCACTGGTGGCAGATCCCAGAGCCTCCGTTCGTGACCGCTCAGCGTTACTAATTCACTTACCAGCCCGTCGTAGGGCCAGGGAAAGCTGACGGCACTGCTTTCAGACTGGAAACAACTGGCAGCTTCTCTGGGGTTGTGTCCTATTACAGCTGGAAGCCAAGTGCTGCCGGTGGGTCAAGCTGGTGAGCAGCCCTGCAGGCCGTGAGCGTTGCGGGCCTGGTAGCCAGTCACACGCACGTGGCTGACGTCTCTCTTGTTTCTCTCCTTTCTCCCTTCTAGCTGCAGTATTGAAATATGAGAACAACGTTATGAATATCAGGCAGTTCAACTGCTCCCCTCATCCCTACTGGCTCCCGAACTTCATGGACGTGTTTACCTGGTCCTTGCCATTTGTGGGCGAGAAAGGTACGTAAATTGGCACTGTTCGCAGAAACTGCAAAATGGTTTCTTAGTCACTCTGCACGTGGCCTTGTTTATTTGAAATGGCAAGAATAATTCGAAGAAGGATGACTTGCTTTCAAGGACAAATTTGAAGAAACAGGCCTCAGTGTGACAAGCAATTACCCCTCAGAGTTATCACTTGAAGTTAATCACACTTCTCATACATTTTTAT
>NW_010531426.1:0-34803 GCF_000687285.1 Phaethon lepturus | reverse complement strand
CTCTTTCCAGGCTATGATACCACTATGTTTCTGCTGTAGAAACGAATTTTAAGGCATTGCGGGCCAGAGGTACATTCACTGAATAAAATTCTTATTAGTTGTGCCTTTATAAGGTCTTGGTCATTCCTTTGGATATTGCTTACTGCTCAGGAGACCTCACAACAGACATGGTTACATCATGGTTACATTCTTCCTCAGCTGACCTTTCTGATGAGATGATGATGCGTTGCTTTTTCACCAGCAAACACAGAGCTGGTGATGCTAAGACCCGGTCTGGTTAACTGATTAGAGAGATGGCAAGCAGAAGGAAAACCTGCTCCCCAGCCCCTTCTCAGCCCAGGGCATACGGTGCCTCGTTGCTGGCGAGAAGACTCTAAAGAACATAAATAATGTTTCATTGAAACACGATGTTCTTGATGTTGCCTGAAGACAACTTCATGCAACGAATGGCAAGCACACAAAAGGCATGAAAACACTTTGGTCTAACATATTAAATGAATACATAATGCAAACTGCTTAAACCCCAAGTCATTTTATTCAGGGCCCAAGATGACGCTTTTGCTTTGATCCATCCATTATAGTGTATTGCTGCAACAGCAATTACTGCCAGAAAACTATAATAAACTCTTAAAAGCTGCTTGGAATAACAGTTCTCTTTTAATAGACAACTGGAAATACAGCCAGCTGTGGCTCTTACCTGCAGTCATGACCGGCTTTGTTTTCAGCTACTCTTTTGTACAACGAAAGCCTCTGGTGAGATGCCTGAGGTCTCTGTGAACAAAGCAGATAGACAATGAAATAGGGATTAACAAAGAATAGACAGCTGTTTCCACTAATGGAGACATTACATAATCCACACTGACGCGTGTTGCAGGCTCTTGTGAAGCAGATACAAACGCTTTCATTTTCTTTGGCCATAAACTCAGCCAGGCCATTTTTAGGATGGGCCTGTTCTCCATACACATTGCAGTCCTGTAAGATGTTCTGTAAGGTCATTTTTTCAGAGGCTTTTCATCAGTGGTCTCCTCAGGTGGGGCTGCAAGATGTACTGTCAGATTTGTTGAGGTTCTGAGACCGTGGACGTTCCTCCTTCTTTTTTCTTATTTGTTTGTTTGGTTTTTCTCCTTCATGTCTTCCCAGTGTTTACTCTTACCAAGTGCTTTGACATTTTAGAGCCCCGAGAAATGAAATCAGTGTTTTCCCTTTCTCTGCAAAACCAAACTCATGGATGTAAGGGTCGATGTTCTACACTGCTTTTTATTTATTTCCTTTTTTTTATAGATACTTTTTTTTTTCCCCTCAAAGGGCAACCAAGGTAGGAAGCTGTTAGTTTCACTGGTCGTTGTTAATGTGGAAAGTCTTTCCACTAATCCTGTCAAAGGAAAATGTTAAATCGTTCACTAAGGTAGGAAAAATACAGCTTTGTCCCACCCTTCTAATGTTCCAAGCCATCATAGTTGTCACAGAAGAGGATTTTAATAACCACTTGATTAAAAAAAATAAAGTTTCAACCTGTGTAGCTAGTGCAAGACTAGACATGCCTGGTAACCCTTTTAATGATGCTTACTACATGTAGATGTAGTGGAGTTTTTCTCAATCTGCTAATGATTTCACATTTTACCTTGTAACTTTGGCTCTTTTGACCTTTTAATTACATTTCCTTGGTTGTGATTTTTGCTGGGGTTTTCTTTGGCTGTTCTTACTTTGGTTAGTGTCTCACTATTGCCTTTCCAGAAGGAGCTGGGACCAGGTTAAGGGTAGCCTGAGGCTGACCCTTCTGTGCCCAAATTGCAAAGTAACAAGCTGAATATACTCTGAATTCACTAATAATGATGTCTCTATTGACTATAGAATAGTTCTGTCTGAAAGGGACCCACAACGATCATCTAGTCTATTTGTCCTGGATTTCAAGGGACACTGCTCCTTTGAGGATGCTTTACAAGGGTTAATGTTTTGTTGACCTGAAAGTATAGTGTCCAAAACCTGGATAAATAAATAAATGTTCTATGATCCCTCTTGCTGTAACTTTTTCAATTGAAGTGTCATTCCATTTGCTGAGCAGGGAAATTAAATCCTACTGCAATGTAGGAGCAAGAGGAGAGTGAGCAGTTCTGTTGTCCAAGTTGAGTGAAAGGCAAAAATGTATTGAGGGGGAGAGAACAAAAGTTACCTAGTTGGTTGGCAATTGCAAAAAGAGAGATGTGAACACTTTTTTTTTTTTTTAAGGTCCATTTGTTGTGGTGTTCATTGTATTTGGAACAAATCTTATGGAAACCTGTACCTTTTATTAACTACAGAAGACACTTCAAGCTTATATTATTACATGCATAAAACAAAGTCATGTTGTTTAAAAAGTGGGTGCCATTTCTGTACTGAATTTTCATTAACACTACTACAGCTAGAGTTTGCTTTCTGACAGACCAGCAAAGCTTAATGTCAACATTTTGCATTTGTTTTCCGTTTTAGTGACAGAGATGCTGGTAAATGTGCTGAACATCTGCTCAGATGATGAATTGGGGACAGAGGAAGACGGGTTTGATGGTAAGAGCCTTCTGCCCTTGGTTGAGATTGTTTGCCTTGAAACTACTTTAAAAGTTTATTTACTAACCCTGGGATAATTTTCTGAGTCCTGTATAAGTTCTGTGCTGCTGAAAGCAACTGTTGTGCTAGACGCCAGCGGATTTGCTTACCCTGCATGCTTTGGAAAGCATTAATGGATCTTCTGCCCTATTCAAATTCTTTCCTTGGTCTCACTCTTTTGGTTAAAAAAAAATGTATTTCCCTCCATGAAATCTGGGTGGTGTTGTCACGAAGGGGTCAGATGTTGATTTCATGCTTAAGATCCCAGGGATTCCCACAGAAAGTTTAATTATATCAATGAAATGATCTTAAGCAAGTAAGCTTCTGCAGAACTCCTTCCAGAACATCAGTACCACAACGTTGGAAGACTTGTTCTTGAAATATTTCATTAGCCACCTCTATTAATGCACTTGTGTATCTAAAATGTTTAAGAAGCAATGGAATCTATAAAATTAGATGCCCAAACACAGAAAATGTTCCGACCTGACACTTCTGTTAAAAAGAGAGGAATGGTCACTTCTGTTTTCATTTGTGTTGGAGTTTATATGATGTAAGTTGCCTTGTACCTGTTGTTTTGACTGTAAGCGATACTTTATATCTTGCAATTTGGGGATTCTTAGCAGTCAGTTTATTTTATAAGACAAATTTTCTGTTAGGCTGTGCAAGAATAAATTGCAGCTCTCCAGAATGTCCCTTCTCAGTTGAGCAAAAAAAATCCCTTGCATGCCTAACATTCTTACTATGAATGCTTTCAGTGTTTAAAAAAAAAAAAAAAGGTAGTAAAAATACAGAAATATTACAAAATTTAAAAAGAACCTTGAAAAATCTAGCACTACCTAATATTCTCAAGATGTTTGTAGGTAGAATAAATGAACAGGGAGAATGGAGAACTTTCAAGTGAGACAAATATTTAATGAAGTTGTAATTAATTATTAAACTTCTCTCTCAAAATCTTTATTTTTAATCTTTGGAAGAGGAAGCTAGATCACAGGTTTTGACAAATGTTTTCTTTTGCGATGGAGAAGAAGGGTATGGATGATACTGCTTTAATTTTACTCTGAAAAGCCAGATGGAATTCCCTGTTCTGCATCCGCCATGGAGTGTGGACGTGAACAATTATCTTGCAGGACTTGGGACAAAGACTGAATTTATTGAAACCAGTAATCAGTGGAGAGAAGAAAACACCTGTTTGAATATTGTGCCCAATTTTTGTCTCATGAAATTTAAATAAGTAGCTACTGTGTAATTAAAGCAGCGTGTGAAACAGTACAGAGCCATACAGTGAGTAAAAACTGTGTCAAATTAAATACAGTAGCAACAAGACCATGTGCTTAAAACCCTTGGCTCAAGAAAGCACTTAAGCGCAGGCTGAAATCCCACCGAATGCGATGCCAAAGCGAAGGCTTTATGGGAAGGATTTTTAAATTAATTCAGCGTTGGCCTAATACCTTCTTGTAAAGTTGTTCTGCAAGCCTCCATTGAGCATCCAGAGGCCAGCGCCTGTAGCCCTTGGCTAACGTTCCAGCACGCCAGCGTTCACAAGCTGAAGTTGCAGTTCAGGAGCCCGTTTTCAAAAGCAGGGTCAGGGGTGGGGCGGCGTTCGGGGTCTGCAGGGATGGCAGCCCTCTCCGGCTGCAGGGGGTCTCTGCGTCTGCGGCGGTTTTTCTGGGAGGAGGGCGAACCCCCCCACCCTTCCCCGTCTCCTCGGGAGTTTGACCAGGACGCTGCTCCAAACATGGTGTGTGCAGCGTTGCGGGTGTCCGAGCAGGGAGACGGGCTGGAAATCCTCTGGGCTTGCGTGTGTGTGTGCGCTGCATAATGGTATCTAATGGCGTTAAAGTTTCCAGAGGAGGAATCACTAAACCGTTCCTGGTACTGTGATGCTAACGCTGTTGTCTAAGTCTGCTTTCAGGGTTTTTTTTTCTGTACGAATGATTTCTCTGTGTAAAACATTCCATTAAGGAAGACGTTAGAAATGTCGTCTCCTTTAGCATGTGTAGCTAAAACCAGAGCTGGCATACGGTCACGTCTGCTTTCCCGGGTAATCCCCTTAGAGCTGTAAAATGGGATCTGTGGCACTGGTGCTGCAGCTCGCTGTGGGTGCCCACTGGTACCGCCGGCCCGCTGGAAGCGGTGGGCTCGTGGGGGTCGTGCACATGGAAGACGCTGAAACTGCTCAGCAACAACCCAAAACATCAGCACATTATCAACAGTTTCTCATCCCAAATCCAAAACACAGTCTCACACTGGATTCTGTGAAGAAAACCAGCTCTATCCTGGTTGAAACCAGGACAACATGGAAGACGCTGAAGGAGATTGGGGCATAAAAGTAAATTTGAGGGTTGATTTTAAATTTGAAGAGTCTGGTACCTTTAATGATTTCCTGGTGGGTTCTGATTTATTATCTGTACGACAAAGAAAAATCTTCTTCCTCTTGGAGGTAGTTGAGTTACCTTTCTTATTATTTTTTTTCTCCTTAGAGCCTTGTCTTTTTGGGAGAGAAACTACTTTTGTGTTCTTGATGAAACAGACTGGAATGATTATCAGCTCAAAACTGTATCTGTAAGGGCTGTATATTGACAGTCTTGTGGAAATGTTGAACTACTACTATTCTTCTTCAATAATTTTTGTCCAGCTTCCTTGGAGGACTGCAGAAGTACAGCCCTGTTTTCCCACTGACATTTTTCTTTAGCAGTATTTCCCGTAGAAGGAAATGCCTGATAATCTGCAACAGCAGATGAATTTTGTTTGATGGAATGATTCTTTAAAATCATTGCTTATTTTTATATCATCAGTAGTTTTCAGGGCTTGCTGCTGATTCCATTTCTCTCCTTGCAGTTTGAACATGCCCTGACCTGGGTTCCCACATGTAATGAGAATGATCCATCACTATGGTTTGCACTGATCATTCATTTGTTATCTTCTCTTACAGTTTCTTGCCCTCTGTCTTCCCCTCTCACTTCCCCCTTCAAAACAAAGCCCCATCAGTATTGCCTGACCTCACTGCATGGTGTTCTTTTTTCTAAAATTATTATTATTATTTTTGGTTCTGAGTCATGCATGTTGCATCTAGCCGTGAGCAGGATGCTCAACAGCATGTGTTCCCTTCCCCCCCCACACTTCTTTTTTTTGCTTAAGGAGACACGTGGGGATCTGATCAATTTGTTGTAGGCAGTTTCTGTGCGTGCTTGCCTGAATAGCAATCGTAGTGCCCTTTGGTTTCACTTGCTTTAAAAATGAGAGGATATGATAGGTCAAGTTTTCTTATTTCTGATAGTTTCCTCTTGCTGTACTTTCTCTTTCCTGTTTGGTGCAACATAATCTGATCCAGCAAAAAATGTCTCGGGTTAACGTTAGCTCGTGTGCTGTATGGTTAGTGCATCAAACATATCACTTAGCAACAGGAGCTGCAAATGCTTCCACCTAGCCAGCATGTAGGGTCCTGGTTTATTAGCGACATTTCTGGCCTCATGCATTTGATTGAAAAAAGTAAGCTGCTAATTAAAAGGGTGCAATAATGTAATAGACAACTTGACGCAAGCGCGCTGCTTGCTTTCTGCGCATCGCTATCGCGATTTGGCGTAAAGACGCTCCTAAATCACCTGCATTCATTTTTGTATTGCCTTCAGCACTGTAGCTCACAGCCTTCTCCTGGAGAAGCCGCTGCCACACCGCTAGCCGCAGCACTGCGGCTGGCCCCGGCAGGGGGCGCAAGACGCCCGCCGGCCACCCCGCTAGCCGCAGCACTGCGGCTGCCCCGGTACGGTGCCGTAGTCTGAGCCCAGAGAGACTGACCAAGTCGAACACCTCCCGCCACCAAAACCGGGATCAGCTGTGGGCAGGGGCGTAGCCACAGGGCCGTGCCACAGCCCCGCGGTGCAACGAACTGCAGCTGGGGCGAGCCCTGCGCCAGCGAACGCAGGGGCCGATTCCGGCGAAGCAAAAGCCTCCCCAGTAGGTCTCGGTTACCTACCAATGCCTCGGTCAAGGTGTTCGTGATACTAACAGGGCAGATGAGAGAGTCTTAGCTTTTCAATGAGTTAATTTTTAACTAGGAGAGAAATGGAGGGTGTTTCCCACCGGTTTATGCTTGTTCTTCCTCTAAACCGGCAAGGTCGGGCTACCTGCCTGTCCTCTGTGAGTTGGTGGCAGAGCGACATTTTAATGTGATCTTTTTATTCATTCATTCATTTATTCGGCCAGGTGTAGTTGTTTCCGAGCCCAAAGCATTTTTCATGTGAACCACACTACAGCATCTTGGTGTGCTCTGCCTCTGGACCCAGCTATCGGTGTGCGCGAGGTAACCAGCGCCCTCAAAACCACGTCTCGCCCTGCAGGTGTGCCTGGGCACAAGCTGCTGCACTGGTCTTGCTCTCAGAAATAGTGGATTTTCAAATGCAATACCTCGTACCACGGTGGTGGTCGGATTTGATAACTGTAATCTGCTGGACCGTTTGAACAGATGCATGTGTGCGGTAGATAGCGCAGATTTTGGTAGACGTAGCAGACTCATCTATGGTGGTAAGCTATTCTTTCAGATATCAGACGTAAACAAACTGGAAGAATTATCTTGATTCCTTGAAGAAAAGAGGTGTCATCAGGCAGGCACACCCCAAATAAGCTCGGGGGGGGCTGCTTTGGAGAAGCGATTGATCCTTACCAAAGCAGCTGCAATAACGTAGGAGAAAGTATGCATTCAAGGGGTGCTAACACCAAGGCAAAGCTTCGCTGCTCGTCTTCTGCCTGCATGTTGGTTTCCTGCAAAACCTACTAACAAAGCTTTAAGCTGAAAAGGTTTGGTTTCCCCCCCACACACCATTGTTCTCAATCTGATTCTTTCCTTTTGGATTTTCCCTGCCTAATTTCTTTCTTTTCTGTTTTTCAGACGTTACTTAAACATTGCATTTCCATTGATGTTGTCAAATGTTCTGTATTCTTTTTTTATTTTCATTCTACAAACATCACTGATCTTTTTCTTTCCCCCCTCTTTTGGAATTCATAAGAAGATCCCATTCATGCACAGAAGAAAGGTATTCAATAAGTTGGAAGGCTTAAGTTTCATTGATTTTTCCTAATGCTTAATTAGGTAATATATAAAATATTAGGATACCAGTGAGAAATTTGGGGTTGGCTCTTTTACTCAGTATTGTTTTCTAGCTGTTCAATCCTACATCTCAGAATATTTTCAGAGTTTATGGTCTTTTTTTTCATTGTTCTGCTTCTTAATCTGAAGGTCTAAATTACATTTCACATAATTCCTACATATAAGCTTCCAAGATCTGTGTTTGGATACCACAAATCCAAAACCCAATAGAACTTGTTAAATTACTGAAATAAGATTCAGCGCTTTTATTCTACCTCCCAAATAATTTGTCCACTCCAATTTTAAACTTAGCTGTGTTCGTGATGTGTTTTTTAAGTTCCTTCATGCAGGTGGGGTTTGTTTAGATATTGAAAGAAAAATAAAAAACTTAAGAGGATATTGAGCAATGTTTGCAAAGGCTACAATTAACCATTTTATCCATAGTCAGCTCTCAAGTTATGACCCGTTTACTTTCGCATAAGTGTATGTTTAAATGTAGCTGAAATAATTCATAAGGATTTGCAGTAATAGTGAATTTCAGAATACTAAACTGGAGTATTCACACTTGAAATGTGAGTCTAAGATTTAAGTGTAAATAGTTAGGGAATCCAAATAGTATATCAGGTTAGTAGTATTCAGTCAAAACTAACAAGGCAACAAAACAGTGTGAATATCAGGTGCATTATTTAGCAAATAATGTTTAAAAAAAACAAATAGGATAAAATAATTACTAATCTTTAAAAAACAGAGAATATTTTAAGGCATTTTCACAGATGTTACAAATTAGGAAATTCAGTGAAGACCACAACCTTTTTAAGTTTATTTTTAGTAACCTTTCATGTGTATTGATGAGAAACAAAATGCTCCCTTTGAGCTTGTTGTATTTTATTATTAAGTTTTTTTTTTAACATTCTTACTTTATATTTAAGTATAGGGCATTGTATTTCACTTTAGTCATAAATTATATTTTGAGTTTTCAGTTCTCAACTCTTCTGGAAGTTAAACAGTTACTGAAAAACTCAAATATACTTAACAAAATCTACTAGAACTGTATGGGTTTGTAATAAAGAAATAGAGATAGTGACACAGAGGAAAAAAAAAGACAAACTGTGTTTAAGTGCTTTCAGGGTAAAAAAAGGATGAAAACTGTGTCTCATGTATCTTCAGAGTGCAATTCAGTGAGATCATAGGAACTGAGGCAGGAATATACCCTCTCTATTTCCTGAAGAACCCAACTGAATTAATTGCTGTTTAATTTAAATTTTTCATTAAGCTGTTATGAATATATTATATTTAATTCAGATACAACTGAATTACAGCTGTTTCTGCCACTCCTTAGTGTCTAAAAGTAGACATTTATGCCTAAGACTTTATATCTTTATATTTTTGTCTTTATATCTTTTGTATCTTTTCTTTAAATTTTCATCTTTACATGTGGGAGATTTGAAGCTATCGTTCTGAGCATAGTTTCTTTTAGTTTGAACTTAAAGATACAGGCTCATAATTTCAAGACTGTCTAGGAGGACAATTAGAAACGCTTATAAATTGCGCGTTTAATAGCTGCCTAGATACAGGCTCATAATTTCAAGACTGTCTAGAAGGACAATTAGAAACGCTTATAAATTGCGCATTTAATAGCTGCCCCAAAAGATGGATGCATGCAGAAGTAGCACGTGTGATTGTAAGACATCTAGTTTACGTTCCTAAGCAGACATATGAATGTACCCCAGCACTTAAGCATACAATTATCAACATTTGAGTGTGCAGACTGTGATAGCCGTGAGTACAGATGAGGTGGCTCATGTGGACTGTTTGTACACAGGCTGGTCAGGGACACACGACCCCACAAGCAGCTCTGCTACAAGTTTAATTGTAGTTGAGAAATCTGCAGTAGGAAAGGTGACAGTGCCTGATAGTAGAGCTCCGGCGCTACCATCAGCAGAGAGAGAATCGTAGAACAGTTTGGGTTGAAAGGCACCTTTAAAGGTCATCTAGTCCAACCCCCCTGCAATAAGCAGGGACATCTTCTACTAGATCAGGTTGCTCAGAGCCCCGTCCAACCTGGCCTTGAACATTTCCAGGGATGGGGCATCTACCACCTGTCTGGGCAACCTGTTCCAGTGTTTCACCACCCTCATTGTGAAAAATTTCTTCCTTACATCTAGTCCAAATCAACCCTCCTTTAGTTTAAAACCATTACTCCTTGTCCTATTGCTCCAGGCCCTGCTAAAAAGTCTGTCCCCATCTTTCCTATCAAACTCCCTTTAAGTACTGGAAGGCTGCAATGAGGTCTCCCTGGAGCCTTCTCTTCTCCAGGCTGAACAACCCCAACTCTCTGAGCCTGTCCTCATAGCAGAGCTGTTCCATCCGTCTGATTGTTTTTGTGGCCGCCTCTGGACCCACTCCAACAGGTCCATGTCTTTCCTGTGCTGAGGGCTCCAGAGCTGGACGCAGGACTCCAGGTGGGGTCTCATGAGAGTGGAGTAGAGGGGCAGAATCACCTCCCTTGACCTGCTGGCCACACTGCTTTGGATGCAGCCCAGGACACAGTTGGCCTTCTGGGCTGCGAGTGCACATTGCCGGCTCGTGTCCAGCTTTTCACTCACCAGCACTTCCAAGTCCTCCTTGGCAGGGCTGCTGTCAACCCCTTCACCCCCAGGCTGTATGGATGCTGGGGGTTGCCCCAACCCAGGTACAGGACCCTGCACTTGGCCTTGTTGATGCGTGGAGAAAACTGAAACTGAGAATTATTACAGAATTGGCTCCGAGAAGTACCCAGCAAATCTGTGTAGCAGCGTTGGACCTTTCCAGCACTGCCCAGAGCGGCTGGGACCTCATGGAGGAGGAGCAGCACGTGAATCAGTGGCGCTCCTGAAGCAAATGGGACTTTTGCCAATTGAGTTCAGCAGAGCCCGCGTTCTGTGACGAGCCAGTTTGACTGAAGTCACTTTGCGCTCGAAATACAGCGAAGTCAGGTGTGCACAGCAAAGCCCCGTAGCTGTCTTCTGCAGCTTTTCACCTCTTGCATCCATCACCCACATTCAGCAACACCTTGGTCCTCTGCCTGGTGCTCAGCCGCTGCCTCAGCTCCCTGGGGCTGTCCCTTCCACTGCCATAACCAGTGCTATCATTTTTGGCCCTTTTTGCTATTTTAACTTCCATGATAAGGAAACTCTATAAAATGGATCGATTGGCTAGGAACTGAAAACAGACATTTTCATTTTTGTCCTTGAATTCTGGAGCAGCAAAGAAGGAAGCGTTACCTTGGTATAGTGATTTTCAGGTTGCACTCTTGAACCTCTGGGGCAGTAGTTGCCAGGCAGCGTCCACATGAGCTGAGGTTACCCATCATTCAGAAACCTTTGGGAGAAGTCTTCATGCTGTATGTGGTTATGACTGTGATAATTAAGTGAAACTGGTTTACTGAGTATAACATGGCATTTTCTTGGGGACGCGAGGGGTTCTTCTTAAAAGGAATTCCTCCTCCTGATAACTTAGTACTATTTACTTTTCCCATTCAGGTGGTTCTCTCTTGGATGCACAGATAATATTCTAGGTTTTGATGATATTCCAGTAACAAGTTCACATGCAAATTTAGCTAAACTGTAGTCTCTGTTCTAGTATATGGGTTTTTTTAAAGGCAGATCATTGTGCAAGTTCACAAATTTCAAAGTAATTATAATTTTGAGTTCTCCATAGCAGTGATGAGAAGGAAATTGCATCTATGGAACTCTCCTAACCACTGCCGGCCAGCACAATCCCTACCATTTCATGCTGGTTTTCAGGACTCTGCCTTTAGGTTTTATAACCATTTTAATACTTTTTAACTAGGTATAGGAAAACCCTAACTGGACCCTCTTGGCCAATCACTTCTTTTTAGAAAATTAAGTGAAACTTGATTATTTTTCACTTAAAATGATAAGATTATGAAATACACTTTAACTCTGTTGTTTATTCTTTTAACTCATGTTTTTGGGAACTGTTCATATTGAGTATCTTTTGGGAATTTTGACTATTTCCTACAAAACCTGTTTTCAAAAGAGTATGGTCTCTGAAAATGTTTTTGAAATGGAAAATTAGCTTGCATTGATGGAAAAAATGCAGCTTTAATAAGCAGCAGGAAAAGGATCACATCTCTAAAGGTACTAATAACTAGATTGTTCAAAGTGATCAGTCTTGAGCTGTACATAACAAAAAACCCCAATATTTTCAGTTTTGACTACAAATGTGGCTTAGTTTGGCAAACCGTGGCATTAATATGATGTTTGTTGTATTTAGAGTTCAGAATAGTGATGTATTGTTTACAAATCCCTATAACTGTTTTTAATGCGTTTTCCATAGGAGCAACAGCTGCTGCTCGAAAGGAGGTTATAAGGAACAAGATAAGAGCAATAGGAAAAATGGCTAGAGTTTTCTCTGTGTTAAGGTAAGGTTTTGTGCTGTTTCAGATTTTTTTTGATGTTAAAGGACATCTTTGAAGGATTACTTAGAGTACTTTTAATCAGACAGCAAATTTGATATTTTAGTATACCACCCAACTGAGTTTTACTGGAACCTTTTAAAGATTGTTTTAATCATACAATACTACTGTTTATTATGGCTCTGAGTAATATTCTTCCTGAGGGCTTTTGCTGAACACAAAACAGACAAACAGAAGACATCAGCAAAGAAAATTGCAATTACCCTTTTTTTTTTTTAAAGACTTTTGCTCACCAAGTGTACTAATTAACTCTTAGCCACTGTGAGGCAAGAGTTAAATGTGGAGAAAGGGTATGTTGCACATCATGTCTCATTAAAAGGGAATCCAACTGTTCCACTTTGTCACCCACAGTTGTTGCTACAGCCGTGAGTAAAGATGATTAAGGATGAAAGCTTTAGGTTCATTTAACTAAAAATCCAGGAAATCATTGTGCAGACAACAGCACCTCGTTACCTTGGGCTACACTCCCCCAAACACAGGAACATGAGCAACTAATTGCTTCCCAATGTTTAGAACTCTCCATCTGATGTCTCCGAGCAGAAGAGAAAACATGCTGTACTATGCTGGGCTGAGGTCTAAATATAGAAAATACAGTTCTTTCTCCCTTTCAGCAGAGGGTTTCTCACAAAACTGGATGTTGCTCTGCTGTAGTCAGTTTATGGCTATTATGGTTAGTACAAAATCAAGGGATTTTTAAAAAATGTGTTGGTATGATTGATATAAAAAAAAGGAAATAAAAATAGTTAATTGAAGAATACACTCTTAATTTCAGATTAAACTCTCAAACTTGCTTCATTTGAGACTATTCTGCAGCATGCAAGCGGTGGGCTGGTTGTCAGTGGGGCTTC
This sequence comes from Phaethon lepturus, assembly GCF_000687285.1. NCBI lineage: Eukaryota > Metazoa > Chordata > Aves > Phaethontiformes > Phaethontidae > Phaethon > Phaethon lepturus. Next base: position 21,812 of record NW_010531426.1, on the reverse strand, counting down.
AGGTGGACACAGCAGTTCGCCCACGCGTTGCGGATTGCAGCAGCATAGCTTTAAATAGCATACTGAGATGGAGGACTTTGTACTTGGGGTTCCCAAAATGTTCTATGTGAATTACTAGTGATGCACAAGCTACTTCAAAGTGGCAAAAGAGAAGTTGACATCATGCCTTTTCCCTAAGCAAGATGGAAGAGCAATCAAATATTTCCACCTGCTCCCCTGTACCAAGTCTGGCAGAGAGCCTGGAGCTGACATTGCCACCACCTTCATAAAACAGCATGATTATTTTTCTCTGATGATAGTGGAGCAAACAAAGTTTGGGAAACCTGGCTTCCTCCCATAACCTTGAACTGCAGCTTCGGGATCCCCTGTATTTTGTTGTGGAGCACCTTTTGAAATACAGGATTAATTCAACAGAAATGTGGACTACAATATGCAGAAGGACCTGAAATTGAATTTTGAATATTGTTCAGCTGATATATTTTGTTTTAATAACTTGTAGATGATTGACATCACCTATATGTCAAAGACTTTTTCAAAGGGAACTATAGGGCAGAAACTTTTCAGTGGTTTCAGGGATGGAAGAAGGGTACAGGGTAATTCTTGCACATGCCCTGTCTAAAGTGATATGCACAAGCCTCATAGCTTAGGGTTTTAGCACCGTTTGAAACTTTGAGCCCTCTTAAATTATTTCACAAAAAAACACATTTTAAGGCACTGATGGAAATCAGTCTTGATCTTTCCCTGAAAAGCAGTCAAATTCATCTCAAGAGTTGTTCATGAGACAATCTTTTACCCCTATCACATGCATCCAAAAATCTCCAGAAGACCAGAATAGACTCTATCTGGTAGAGGAGAAGCCAGTGGTTCACTCACTGAAGCTGCTGAGCCTTTTGCAGTTCTTAGTTACTGATTGACCGTAAAACTTTGCAGAAAGGACTGAAGATGAAGAGTATATTTGTTCTCCCTTATCTTTAACCAGCAAATACAGCGCATCCTTGCTGTGTTCGGAGGTGTAATCGGCAAATGAACAGGTACCTCCAATGGGCATTTTTGCTGACCAGGGTTCCAGGGGATGAGTGACGTTTCATCCCAACCACCACTGCACCCCCAGCAGTACCTTTTCTTCTCTTTTGCTGGGAAAAGTTGATTCTCCTCAGCTAGGTGCCAGGCTTCTAGACAGCAAAGATTACACGAGGTGAATCTTGCAGATACTGTTCCTATAGAATTGCCTGGGTTATTTTTTCTGTCTTGCCAGCACAATTCACATTTAACGCACAAATGTCTGATGGCTGTGTATAACCTTGCAAAGACTGGTGACACCATCATCTAAACCAGCCTATTTCAGAAACCTTTGAAGTTCCTGTTTGAATCATTGCTGGTTTATGAAACTTATTTCACTAATTCTTGAAAAATGTTTCCAAACAATCAGCACCTTATGTGACCACCTTCGAAGGACGCAGTCGAATGTCTCTTCTCCGAGCCGGAGTGGCCACCTTCCTCAAGGATGTAACCTGAGTGTGAGACAGATCATTTCAGCCACTTTACTCTCAAAATTAGATCTCAAAGTAATGTTGTATTGAGTTTCAAAGGTTATAAATGAGCTTTGCCGAGAATAACCATCATAGAAATATTGGCTTAAGCTCAGTGAAAGTTCTCATGATTCCCTGTCATTGCCTCTCTTCTCAAGTCTGACTTTTGTTCGGGTGTATTTAGACAGGAGGGAGGTAAATAAAATATTTAACCAGTTTCTTTTCCTTTTTTTAAAATGGAAGTAAAGGATATCAAATAGAAAATAGGAACACTGAAGGCTAAAAAAATCTCAAAATTTGTGATACAGAGAGTTCTTGGGAACATGTGGTTTAAAGATGGTAAAAATACAGTGAATAAACTTATCCTATGAAGGTGAAGCTTAAAGTCTCATTGCGGTTTAATAAAAAAACAAAAGAGAGATGAGAAGGGCTGAATTGAAAATGCAGATTATGCATTTGCTGGCAGAAGGAAATAATCAAGAGAAAGCAAAAATTTTGGTGTGTACTTCTTGATGATGAAAGTACTGTGTAAATTCTGGAAATATTTTGCTGTTGCATTAGTTCTAATTGCTTAGGAAACTTGCAAGGAAAACAGTCACAATTTGATTTTTACTATTACAGAAAGAAAACTGTGTACAAGGAGAATAATTTTCAAACTAAAAGTAGATCTTGAAGAGTATATGTAGTAGGTAACAAGAGTTGTTTGAAATATGTGAGTAATTCAGGGCACGTAGGTCTCAAGAAAATTGTAAGTAGTAGAATTGCTGAGAGACAGTTTTGATAGACAAAACCACATTATCCTCAAGTGAATGTGGAACTAAATTCTGTCTTTTTGTGCTTCCTTCAGCTTAATGTCATTATATATTTCAAAGTAAAGTACTTCAAAATAGGTTTCTCTAAAAGAATTGGGGTCAATTTTGCTGCTGAGAAAGTATGTCATCACAGACAGCATTACAGTGCTCATAGAAGGCTGTATTTAACGGCTTGCCTGGATAAAGCTGTTGTGTTCCTCTCACCGTATATTATAGACTATATGTGTTTGAAGACCGTCAAAACATATTTAGGTTTCCTAAAACATTTTTCTTGAGTCCACCATCACTTCTAGCATACAAAACTATTTAGAACAGTGCTAGTAAGGGTGGAAGTGCTTATTAATTTTAATGAGCTTTTAGCTGCTTTTCTTTTAAACGTCTGATGATCATGAATAAATAATGCACCTGACTGCTAGTATAGACAAAAGCAAAACAATTTAAGTTGATTTGGGACCACATGGTATAAGACACATAAACACATTGTTGGCAATAACTGCTCCTCTGATCCTCTTCCTATCAAGTTTGCAGTTTTATGTGTATATATTTTTATTTATTTATTTATTTTCAAATGTATGTCATACATTGTTTTGTAGATGCAGGTTATAGTATTAACTATAGTGGGAGTGTGTGTACGGTGTGGTGCAAAGGTGAGTGACTCACATAGCAGTAGGGGGAACTGCACTGGTTAACTGGTGCTGGTGTTATCACCGGATTCAGTCTGTGCCGGTAAGGAGATTGGAGATAACCAAATCATTGCAGGGCAGGTGTAGCTTAAGGTGTTTAAAACGTGTTCTGTGTTTAAAAAGACGACAGTTATTTACTTTTGGGTTGTGTTTTTTTTCCTTCTGCAGAGAAGAGAGTGAAAGTGTGCTGACGCTGAAAGGTTTGACTCCAACAGGAATGCTGCCCAGTGGTGTGCTCTCTGGAGGAAAACAAACACTGCAAAGCGGTAAGCATGTTTGCCTGTGTGTGTCATTATGTATAAAAAAACCAATCGGTTTTCAACTGCAGAACCCAAGAAAAATAACCACAGTCTTCTCAGAAAAAAACAAAGGACAGACTAAGACAGGCGGCTTGTTGTACTGGAGCATTTGTGAGCAGTTCATGTAAGGCCACTTCTCAAGACTTATTACGTACCACTGATTTTCAGAGAAAGAGGGGGGAAAAAAGTCCCTGAAAATCAACTGTTCAGAATGGTGGATCAGCACTGCATGTGAAGTGCGCTCTTTCCACAGTTTACAGCATCTTTTTGGGCTCTTTCAAGAGCAGCCTTTGATACACAGAGTACTGAAGGTTCAGCTTAGATAATGACACTCAAACTCTTATTTTATCTGATTTGTTCTTAGAGAATCACCAATGGAAAATAGCTCTAGAATTAGGTTTTCTCTCCTAGCAATTCTAGGTGACAGCATGAGAACAATTTCACTCTGATTTAAGCCCAAGTGAAGGGAGGCTCTTCAAACCACCGCACTTGCCTTGTAGACCAACACAGATTGACAGTTCAGTTTTATACCAAGTGCTTCTTGTTACAGGAAATCTGTAAGTCTATAGTAGGGCTGCCTTTGATGAAATACTCCTTTTGGAATAAGGAGCTGCAAAGCATTTAATTTACTACTGTAAGCTCTCCTTTTATTCTGTGTGTATTGCTGTAGAATATATTGCAGGCACACAAGAATGTGTCTCGCTTATTGAGGATCTGTTGGTGGTAGATGTAAGAAATAGAAATGCTTTATAACCTTAATACAGTCTCAGCCTCTTGTTTTCCTGTTTCCTTCCTGGAGCATTCTTTCTCTGTATTTTTCCCTTTACTGTCTCTGTTACCTAGAAGATCCAGGTATACGGTGGTAAACCTTCTTTTCCCCTTTTTTCCCTTCCCTTTTTTGGTTTTGATGACTTGTGTGTTACGGACATAGTAACGTTCTGCTTTGAAAATGCTGCAATATGATTCCATAGGATGCCTTTCTTAATGGGGTTGTGGTCTTTACCTAGGCTTTTCTCCGTATAGTTGCTTTACATTTGTCAGAAAATCTGGTCCAAGGAAACTGCTATTGTTGCCCTGGCAAAATATTAGGAATTGAAATGAATTTGAGAAAATTGTCTGAATTGTTCTTACAAAGGCTAAAAGGAAAATCTCCTCATACTGCAGTATTCTGGCTTAGTAAAACATTACTATACACAAGCTTCTGTGTTACTTAACATATAGTACCCCATTCGCCAAATAATCTGAAGTTTACATAGTTTCTGTTAAGCACACATTCATATTACCATATGTTTTAACAGAAAATATGAGTAGTATGTTCTGTTGTGGAACTATACATTTCAGTCGTAATTTTTTTCCTAATGTGTCAGTGCTGGTTTGGATCTCGTTATTCATTTTGATTTCTCATTCTAGTTTATCATGTTTCCTTTTCTTTTAAGTCTGCATTAATTTTGTTCCTTGATTTTTGCTGTCTCTTGCTCTGTAGCTTTGAGAGGCATAGGCTTACCTTGGTGCATGTGGGTTAGCTCCTCGTTTCCCCATGCAGCAAGATAATAGTATACATCTCTTAGTATTTATCTCAATCCATATTTAACATCCTAACTACAAACAAAAAATTGTTTGGGTTATATGGAGGATGAAAAAAGCTTTTACAAAGAGGAAAATAAGACCAAAAAGAAGGAGGAATTCGTAAAAGCTTGGCTGCTTGAGCTATTCTCTAAACCAGAGTAGTTCTTGAAAATCAAAATTTCTTTTTAAATATTTGAGCTGTACCATTGCTATATTGGATTGCATTTGCTGATTTGCATCAGCTTCTAAATCTCTGACCATAGAAGCAAATTCATACCAAAGCTAATGGGTAGAATTCAGATGAAATTACGTCTTTAAGAACAATGAATGGTTTCAAAACAGTGGTAATTCGTAAACACTGCAGCAACCTCCCAATTATAAACTTTTCTCCCTCTGACCAGGCTTTGCAATTCTGGAGGTCCAACAGCTTTCAGTCTTGTACCTGTGTCCATTGATTCAAATAAAATATTAGAAGAATGCTGTTTTCAGAGACAGGGTTGACAAAAAAAGGATATTTACAGCTGGAGCAGACCGGGCGAGATTGCAAGCAGAGGCACAGCTGTCTGAGCAAACTCTGTCCCGTGCTGTGGGGAGGTTTCTTTTAGTCAGACAAGAGAAGAAAAACATTCTGAGAAGTTGTGTATGTGGCTCTTTTGCCTTGTACTGGCAGCTAATACTTTTCAAGCTGATCTTGTAAGTGGTATGAATTTTGTGTGATGGCTTTATGCCATTTTTCATTCTCTTTTGACAGGGCAAATCAAACTGCTTTTATTCAAAGCTGGGAGAATTATACAATGACCTTTTCAGGTCAGATGTGCAATATGGAAGACATTTTCATTTTGTAGTTCTTTCGAGTCAAAAGAAAACTACTCAAATGTGTCTTTAAAAACTTTTAGTTTGTGAAACTTCTGCTTCAGAACAAACTATAGCTTAATTCAATCTGTGAGTTACTGTTTTTGTGTAAGCATTTCTGTGTATGTCTGTTTTGCCAAAATCCAGCACTTACCGTAACATTAGTGTTGTAGCTCCTTTGCTATTCACTGACTTGTTCTTAGAGTTAAAACCCTTTGCTCATTTTTCTCATTCGTTTTGCTACCCCTTTCTTCTCTTCAGCTACTGTTGAGGCTATTGAGGCTGATGAAGGTAAATTGGCCAGTCCCCTTTCTGTTGGTGCCACAACAGATAAGGGCTCTGCTGGGTGTATTCATTTTGCTGTAGCTTGTACAGATTGTGTGGGTGTTGGGCTAACAATTGTGGCTCGGTATTAACCAAAATGTAATTGCTTTAAAGGGGAAAATGTTTTTTGGTGGTTTTTTTCCGTTGCTGCTGTCGTGGTGGTTTTCTTTTTTTTTTCTCCTTTCTGGAAGTTACAATCACGTTGGAATTGCTGTATGTTGAACTGAGCACTGAGTAATGCCACAGGAGGAGATCAGGGGACTTGGATTTCATGGGACATAACTCGGCAGCAGCTCGTAAATGCTCTGTGACACATAGCGCAAAAGCCGTGCGCTTATCTCGCCTCAAACCATCCTCAGCCATCTCTGGTCAAGGAGAACACGCAGCTTTTTATAAAATTTTCTGGTTTTGTTGGGTTTTTTTTCCCTTTTTCTTTTTTGCTTCAGTTTGTTTCCTTTCTTTTAGGTCACTAGTAAAGAAATTTTATTGGTCTTTTGTTACACTTCAGCATGTTTCTGTTTCTCTTTAAAAGTAAAACAACATGAGACATTTGTCTGCAAGATGTCGGCTTCCTCTGGTAGTGGCAGTTTACACACTGGATATTTACATTAGAGCAACCATTAACACCAGCACCATTTTAGCTACAAATATAAAGTGACTGGCTGCCTCGGAAGATTACTGAACATTTGGTATCGAAAACTATGGTGCTTTATTGACAGACCTATAATTTAACGCGTAAGCAATTTTTAGTGCTACAGTTAAAACCTGAGTAAACATGTATTGCAACGTAGATGCGCAATATTCATTCAGCATTATGAAGTTTTGGAAGAAGAATTTTCAGAATTCCCCTTTAAAACAAAATTTTTCAGTTGTATTTTGTTCTTGCCCCTCTCAAATTTTCTGTGGGTTTTTTTTTTTTTTAGTTAATTAAAAAAAAAATAAAATCTGATGATTGCTGTCCGATGGTAAGATGTGCCCTTTTGGCCAGTTGAATTTGTTTTTTATTTTTGTAAAGCAGTGAATAAAATTACAGAACAAGCAAGTAAGAGAAAATACAACTGCTTTCTAAATAGCAGTGAGTAAGCTGCTATTTATGTTGGAATTATCTATTCCTATCGGCAATCTCTAATCTGCAGTGTGCATTCTCGTTGACAGTTTGGCTGTTTTCTGTGATTTTCTGTGACTATGTGTTGTGTTTTTAGTATACTCTCAATGTAAACTGCTAATACTCGTTGTCTGACCAGCAACTACAGCAGAGCACCTTCCTCAGTATTACAGACGATAACGTGTCTGCTTGAAACACAGTCGATTGAACGTGCCCCCAGTCCAGCAATATGTACCCTTCAAGTTAATTCTGGATTTGCCATCCTCGCTAGTTAGACACCGTAGCCATAGTCGTTAACGACTAGTCTACGTAGACGAAGCTAACGGTGGAGAAAATGGTTCGTCCTTTCCCAATTGTCCCTCTGCAGTTTGATTCAGGGCCCGGTGACACAGCGGGGCTGTGCTACTGGCAAGCTCCAGGACACAGCCAGTGTTTCAGCTTCAACACGGCCATCCGTTAAACTATTGCTTTAAGGGATTGGCCTGGGTGCTTGTTAGACATCTTCATTTTTGTGGTAGAAGATAAAGAACAAAAAACAAACAAACAAACAAAAAACCAAAACCAAAACAAACAAAAAAAAACACCAAACCTTGAAAAAACTCACTGTAGGGCCTGTTCTGTTTTTCACTGCTCCATCCCTGCTCACTTGACTAATCGCCACTATGCTGTTGTTGTTTTTCTGAGTTGAAATATAATACATTTTAAAACCCATGCACTTCACGAAGTCCCACTATAATGTTTGTGAAACTGGCTAAGGAACTAAATCCTGAGGCAAACAGGATCTATCCATTTTCACAGGAACGGTTGATAAAAATATCAGCATGAAAACGCTTTCCTCGCTCCCCCCCCCAAAATGCAAAGAGTGGTAGCTTGGTACCAGGGATGTTCTGGGGTTTTGGGTATGTTTGCTTTATTTTTTTTTTAACAGAAGTTACCAGCTTGTCCAGAGTCGGGACTGCATATTGGAAGGAGAGCAGGAGTACTTCGGGGTAAAGAGAAGATAAAGGGAGGGAAGGAATATTGAATTTGATCTTTGAAACTCCCCTACCATTTTCTCCCCAGGGAGTTGGCAGTTTCCTGGTACTAACACACCATTTCTGCTCTACGGCATGTTAAGATAGTCATAGCAAAAGTGCCAGTTCTGGAAGTACAGTGCATTGATTTGGCGCAGATGAGAGAAAAGCACGCAGAAGGCTGTGACAAATTAGCTATGGAGCTGTGACCGCTGTTTGCCTACGGTGCTTTTTTCTCTTTTGCTTTAAATCTAAAGACCTTCACCTCTTCAATTAAAGACAGAAGAAAAAAAAAAAACAAAACCCCCAAAAAAACCAAAATCACACTCTACAAATACATTCCCCAGCCTGTGGCTGCCTTCTGAGGTTGGTGTGGCCTCACCAGTGTCGCCGCTGAAGGTCAAAAGTCCTCAGGTTCAGTTGGAACTTTGCTCCTTTGTCAGTGCGTTTCCAAAGTTAAATGGTACAGATGTGCCAAAATGACGGTATCCCTGGTCCGTGTTGCACGGCGTTACCGCTGTTTGACTCAAGCTGCTTCCTAGAAGTCCAGGGAGGTGTCGGGGAGCGTAAGTGCCCCGAGTGATGGACTAGCAGCTCGCCTGTGTTGAGAGCATAAGGCCCCAGATCTCCCATTGCTTTCACGTATATTCTGCAGACTGGCCTCGCCGTGTCATCGCTATCGGTAACTGGCCAGCGCTTTTTCCCCTGGTCTTTGAAAGTTAAGTGGGAGTTTTGCCTGATTAAGGGTGTTACGGCGAGGCACGATGTCTTTAAGGCTGTAAGTGATGACAACAAATGCTAGCTCACCGGCTCACGGCTGTGCCCTAAGCATGGTTCCTAATTGCAAACTGTAGTTTCATGTCAGCTTCTTGGCATTTTAAGCTGAACCCCAGTGGACAACAAAATATTGGAAGTTGCTGGGGAAAAAAAAAATAGTTGTGTTGCAAGAGACGGTGGTGGTTATCCCCCCCGCCCAGCTCTTTCTGAGTACGGTAAGGAGTCGGTCGTGTTGTCAGATCTTCTCGTTGCCGCCTTCGCAAAGAAGGACTTTCGCACTCATTGCTAAGTTGGGGGAAAAGCTGCCGGGAGTTTTACCTTGCTAATTTTACTTTTTAATAATCCTTTATTTAGCTATCAAAGGATTTTCACCCCAGCATAAGATCACTAGCTTCGAAGAGGCCAAAGGCTTAGATCGAATTAATGAGCGAATGCCTCCGCGCAGAGACGTGCCATCCGATGCCAACCTTAACTCCATCAACAAGGCAATCTCCACAGAGACTAATGGCACGGACAGCAACGGCAGCAATAGCAGCAATATTCAGTGACGGCTGCCTGGGAGGGGGGCTGAGCTGCGGGGTGCGATGGGGTTGCTGCGCATCAGCAGTGGGATGTTCTTGCCTCTGATAATAGCTTACTTGCTCTGGGGGCCAGGTGTTGGATTCAGTTTACAAAAATCATCTACGAAGAGATCGTCAACTTTAATTTGGGGGGGAGGGAGGAGAGACACCTCCTTTGGATATGCCTTTAAAATGCTTGTAGAAAAATGAAAGCTTGTGCTGGTATATATTGCAAAGTTAGGGGAATGAACATGTTTTCCTACTGCATTGGGAACGTCTAGATATGTTACTGAAAGGCCTTTTATTATGTTACTGGACATGAAAACTTTGTTTAATTTCTTACTAACTATCGTACGTTTACAGTTGCAGCACTAAACATGGACAACATCGAAACATTTTTAACAAAATGTACAAACTAAATAAGGACTATTTATTGATAATGTTTTGCTACTCTTGTCAGACAATGGCTATGAAATAAATTAGGCAGTCTTTAAAAATACAGCGGGAAAAAAAGAAAAAAAAAAAGAGAATGTTGGAAATTTGTTTAAAATGCCAAAAAAAAAAAGATAGAGAGAGAGAGTGAGAGAGCGAGAGAGCGCGACAGTTTAATTTTGTACAGATTATGCTTACCTCAGGTTTCTTTAGTGTGCTTCAATGCCCTTCTTTAAATATAACACTTATCTTACTAATTTGGCAGCAATTATCCTTTTCTTTGTTTAAAAAAAAACTGGAATAATGATAACATATATCTTTTTTTTGCTGTTTATATTTAGGGGGGTTTGGTTTGGGGGGTTTTCTGGGTTTTTTTGGTAAATCAAGTCTTGGTTGTGGCTTGCTGAATTTAAATATTTATGAGTGGTGCATTTTTAAGTATAGTGAACAAGACACCATATTAAGTGCAGTGAAAAGCATCTATATTCTGTAAAAATCTGCCTATGCATGTTTTTTAAGAAAAAATGGCTGTATAGGCCTGTATGGGACTGTAATGCGCTTAGTGGTCTGACTTATACTGGAAATGTATGTATACTGGCGTACTTTATATTCTCTAAAAAAAATGCTTAATGCCTTTGAAATTTTGTAATCAAAAAAAAGCTTTGAAAAATCTAAGGGGAGAGTATTCTTAAAGTTTTTAACATAAGCTTGTCAGTGCACATATAGATGGGTAGCATGTTTAGCAAACCTTGTGAAATTTAAATAAGTTTGTAGTTACATGTGAAATTCTAAATGCATGATAACTGTTAATGTCATAATGGTTTAGTCATTTTGTTCTGTTCTGTCATGTGCCACGAAATGTGTAATTTTTTCACTTTTTTCCCTTTGTATATCAGTTACGGGTTTCAACTGGTTCATTCTAAAAAAGAAAAAGAAACAAAACAAAACAGTCCATTGATATTTTTTAACAATTGTATAAGTGCCCAAGTAATTCACTACAGCCTACAGCCTTGCCTTTGTAATTTGACTTCGAAATGTTGGCAATCAAAGCATGCACTTGTAACAATGAAAGAAGCATTTTATATTACTACTCAATAAAAATGTGCATGAACTTAAGCGCTCTTCCCTTTCTTGCTGGCTCAGTCGCAGAAGTGCCCGCGGGCACACGTGCGGGTGCGCTCGTTGCTCTCTCTTGCTTTGGACAGGAGAAGACCGTCGGTGTAAGAGAAGAATGACTCGTTTCACGATTCAAGGTCAGTTCTATGCTAAGAAAAAAAATTCAGTTATTACCCAACTGTTTTTTGCTAGTGAACGTCTGCAGACTTCCCCCAGGTTCTGGTGAGAAAGTTGGGTTTTCACTAAAATGAGTAGAATGTAGCCCACAAATAGAGGGCAGAAGAAAACGTGCCCTCTGTGCGCTTTCCCCGCCTCATCTGGAGCGCTTGAAAAGGTCAATTAGTATCATTTACAGTCTTCCTCTAAGGGAAAAAAATTTCAACAATTTCACATTTGACATCCTCTTTTAGTCAGAGGTGAGCTGTCAGAGCTCTGCCTTGTTCTCATTTTCTCCCTGACTGTGCTCAGCATCTTCCCACCGTCCGTCATCCTGCGAAGAACGGAGGGACGATGCCAAACGGTGCAACGTTGTGGGTACCGCTGTAGTCCTCCTTTCAGGTGGCGTTGTTACACGTTGGCTTGGTGCCCGCTTTCTTCTGCGGTTTTCCAACTTCAGCTCTTGTTTAATTTTGGCAGAATATGACAGGTGGCAAAAATAAAGAGAACGGGACTAGGAAGCCGGATCAATTTTAGATTTCAATTTTTATTTCAGATTGCATAGAAATATAGTGCAGGGGAGAGACACGCAGAGTCCAACCGTTCATCCCGTCGGCGAAGCTGTTCATCGGGTTATTGAGCATGGTCTCTGCAAAAAATAATGGTGAAAGTTTGAGTGACCGCCTTACTTGCCAGTTCGGTCCCGCGTACATGCCAGCTGAACAGCTGTAGGTTACCTCCGGTAGGTTTTGCTGCAGAGATGTCGGAGCCGGCGCCCAGCGGGCGCTTCGTGCAGCGTGGAGCAACGCTGTGGGGCAGTGCCACGTCTGCTGTCCGCTTTCATTTAAGTTGGGCCCTGGCGGTTGCCCAAACCAATTTAACAGCAAGAAAGGGGTTTTTCCTCTCGCAGTGACCGTGTGGCATAGACCTCGCAACTGGTAGACTTGACCCAAAAGATCCTTGCTACAAAATCGGCGGTGGGTGTGCTGTAATTGCCGAGGAGCCTACAGGTAAGCGAGGTAGCCCGAGCCCAGTAGCGCGTTGGGAAATGTACGAAGTCTCTCTGGTCAGGAAGGAGATTATTGAACTTTTTATGTTTTAAAAGAATGAAAAATGTCCTGAGCATGCAGAATAGCAGCGTCCCGTGAGCCAGGCCACCTTGCCTGGACACTTCTCTGGAGCGATCTCCGCTCTCCTGCCACGGGGCAGGTTCTGGACTGGCTCTGAGGGATAGTCTAGGCTGTACATAAATGTTGCTAAAAGCACAAAAAAACTTTTCCAAAGGTTATCTCTTTCCAGAGCATCCCATGTCTTCCAGCTGTCCTTCCTTTTTCCTGCTGCAGAAGAACTTGGAAGAAAAACACTGGTGCCACTGAAGGCTGAGTTTTGGATTTCGTGGCCTCACTCGGTGACGTGCCACGCACTGGAGTATGTCTCCCAGTACAGGTTTCTTCCTTCTTACCAGATATGCTACTTTAATGCCAAAAATATCATTGGTGCCTACATCAGGATTTACTGTATTTGTTTGCCACTTTATTCCCACTGTGTGAGATAGTGTATTGGATAAATGTATTATATTTGCTGCACTGTCATGATTTTCCTTTTCCACAGCTATTGAACATGCAATGTATTGGCTCTTAGCGTACGTTTCCTGAAGAAGACAACATTCAAATTTTATCCAGGGTTTCCCCCAGAATTGCAGTAGGTTTAACCCTGCTTAAGCTTGTGCCAGAATTGCCAACTGTCAGGCACAGATAGAAATTCTTCCAGCATTTTCCTTCACACCCTTTTTTATTGCCAGAGAAGGATCATCTGGAGCCTCTAGAGGAGTTTGGATATTATTTGAGTTTCTCCTGAGGACCTGGCCAGTGAAACTGAGTTCAGGAAGCAGAGCTAAAAACAAGCACCGAAAGATGCTGCTTGTTAGCACAGACCTGATCTCTAGCCTTTCTAGCTTTGGTTTTTAAGTGAAACAGTGGAGTTCAGAGTGTAAAAAATGTAAATTTAAGGACACTTTCCAGGTTCAAATTGAATTTACAATTTTAGTCTTTAGAAATAAGTTTCCCTTCTATTCTCAAGGTACTGTTGCTCAGATTAGTCACATCCATGAATCTTCCCACTTCTTTTACACAGAGGGATGTGAGAATCAGCTATCGCAAATGTTGAAAAACCACAAGCACCAAAGCAACCATTTGGAAAATACTTTGCAGATTGCTTAGTTGCTTTGGGGAGGATGTTTGATTCTGCCAAAAATGGCCATTTTTGGCATGCAAAAGGATGGACTTTCTGGTTCTTTGGTGATTTAGGAAAAAATCTATCCCAGGTTCACATATGCTTGTGTGTATATGTATGTGAAAACGCAGAGGACTTGCAGCCATCTCCATGGGGGTCACAAAAAGGAGGAGGTGATGGAGCTGGAGGTAGGGGATTTTTTTTTTTTTAATCTTAATGAGCTGGCTTTGCAGTATCAGGGCTGGTAAGCATTATAAAATGTATGTTTTATGAGGCTTTGATTTTTTTTTTTTTTTTTTAATACCTTGAGGGCAATTTCAGTTTTACACGCGACACGTTTCGTCAAGCTGACAGATAGCTGCGTGCTCTGGTCAGCATTCTGCCACGGCACGCGATTGCAAAGGGAAGGGCTGCCTTGGCTCCGTCGTCCCTGTCGAAAGCGTGTTTTGGGTGAAGTAACTTGGCAAAGAACATGCTGAAGGGCTGATTTTGCTGCCAGTGGGAAGTCTGCGGGCACGGTGGCAGACATGGCAGCGTCCGCTCCTTTGTGGAGTCCACGAATGGCCATCGCTCGTCGCTCTGGGGCTCACCAAGGCCCCCTCTCCCTTTCAGGCGGAGCCTCGTGTGGTCGTTTGCTGGAGGTTTGGGTCTGGGCGCCCGGTTCGGTGATTCTTACAGCAGCGAGGCTCGAGCAAGAGGCGGTTGTTTCACGCTTTAGCTATTACGTCCCCGAGGCAGCTGATGTAGACAACCATGGTGCGATCGAGCAAGCCCGTTTCTCTTGACATGTGGGTATTTAATATTTAAAATAAAAGAGACTGAGCAGTTGAACACCGTGTCTTGGGCTAATTTCACAGCATTTGAGGCCAGAGGAGCCTGTCAGGTTACAGAATCGAGACTGCTGAGATCGGCTGCTCCAACCCAACTGCTGACGCAGAGTCAGCTGGGGCAGGATGCTCGGGGCTGTGCCCAGTCAGGTTTTGAGTATCGGCAAGGATGGAGACTCCACAACCTCTCTAGGCAACCTGTGCCAGCCCTTGACAGCTCTTACGGTAAAAAAAGATTTCTCTTACGTTTAAAAATTTCCTTTATTTCAGTTTGTGCCCATGGCCTCTTGCCCTATAGCCGGGCCTCACTGAGAGGAGCCTGGCTTCATCTTTTTTTACTCCTCCCATCAAGTATTTATGCACCTTTTCTCCAGGCTGAGCAGTCCCAGCTCTCTCCACCTCCCCTCATAGGTCCGATGTTCCAGACCCTTACTCACCTTCATGGTCCTTTGCTGAACTCGCTCCAGTATGTCCATGTCTGTCTTGTGCTGGGGAGCCCAGACCTGGACATGGTACTCCAGGTGTGTCTCACCAGTGCTGAGCAGGGGGGGAAAAGGTAAATTACCTGCCCTGGTTTCCTCTATATACCGTTAAATTTCCACAACATATATTGATGCCAATAATTTAAGACAAGTGAAGACCTTTCTGGCCTTGTAAGTCAAAGAGATGGGAGCCATAGCTCAGAAAAAGGAAGCAGCAGAGGTACGTTGCGGTCGCAGAGCTGAGATGTACTAAGGCAGAGATCCAAGAAGGTAAGAGAAAATCAATGCCTCAGCAGTCTGAGAGGACAACGGAAGACCGGAACAATATTTATTGCCAAATTTGGTAATAAATTTGGTCAGCAAATTATCCAGGTAGGTATCAATTGCAAGAGGAGGGACCCTCCTTACTGTCTCGGTACTGTTCTGTCCTGTACCGTGTCCCACCTACTGCTGATCCTTGGGGCTTCAGAAGAAGCCAAAGAAGTCATCCAAAAAATCTGTATTGAGGAAATAGTCCCTTCTTGGATTCAGCAGGCAAGTGGCTGAAACCCTGAAGCATGTGATTTGTAGACAGTCATTATTGTAGTGCAGATCTGCACGTGTCATCAGGACATCACATCATAAATGAGGCATCTTGTGCCTCCCTGGGGAGGGAGAAGCAACCTTCCAACGAGGTTGCCTGAGGAGAAGGTAATTTGTTTATCTGTCAGTTGGTGGTTTATTGGTTTCAGTACGTATTTAATAAGCTTTGCACTTGGCCTTCATTTTTCTGAAATGAGAAGAAAGTGTACTCTGAAGGGTATATGAGGCTGACACTGCAGCTGAGCTTAAACAAGGCTGCAGAGCTGATGTTTAGGCAAAAGGCTGAGGAAGCCCTGCAGGCAGGGACCAGGGTGCCAGAGAAAGGAAAGGGATGAGGAGTGGGGCTGGCAGGAGAGCTTGGAGTATTTTTTTCATTCCTTTCTCAAGGTAGATAGGAGAAGAGGCGGTGGTGGGAGTGCTGGAGGACACCCGAGCGCTTACACTGCAAGACTGAGATGACGAGAGAAAGCGGCTGTGCGACGTACCTTGGCTTCGGGTAGGCAATGACGGAAAGTATGTAGGCTGGTAAAATTCACCTTAGACTAGATGTGCACTTAAAGATGATGTTAGAGTTCAGTCTGTGACTTGAAGGCATTCATGCACAAAAGGAGAGTGGGGAATGGCGTAGGAAATAAGTTTTGGAGGGAAGGAGCGGGCTGAGGCTCTCGGCCCAGGCGGAGGAAGAAGCACAGATTGCAGCATTGAATGTTACATTGCTGAAGAGTTGAATCAGTTCAGCTTAAATGCAAGGCTGCCTGTAACCAAGGGGTTTGGACCTCATACAAGGGAGTTGCCATGAAGTCAGCTGGGATGACTAGCCAAAGCCTGGGCTCTCTACAGGATAAAAGGGAAGGAATTATAAGGACCTTAAATCTCAACTAGACTTGTAAGGCAGGGCTTGCAAACTAAATGGGTAACGGACACCTCACACAAACAGAGAAAAATAAAACTCTTAACAAGGACTGGGGGAAAAAAATGGAAAAATCAAACAAGGAATGGAAAAATAAAAATCTAACAAGGAATGGAAAAATCTAACAAGGAATGAAAAAATGTTAACGACCCCCAGATAAGTTGGGGATGGTCAGTAAAGTCCATGAATACAGTGAAAATCAGCATGAGTTCAGCTAAGTTGTCTTTGCCGATCATGGTCAAAAAGCAGCAGAAAACTTTTCCAGACACTTGAATAGGAAGAGAAGGGTATTAAGTAAGTGGGAAACGATACAATGAGGATAAGGGAGAGACTTAAAGTAGATGTATTGGCTAAAGGACCATGGCAGGAAAGCCAAGAATGAGATTTAGGGTATGGAAACGAGAACTACAGGAATTGAGACAGAAGCAAATTCAAGAGTTTAATGCACTTATTCCAGGAAAATGCAATAGATTCTGTCCTACAGTTGCAATAGAAAATACCACATTTGCTTACTCATCAAATAGCAATGGTCTTTAACAGCTCTCTGAATGGGTGGTAGATTTTGAAGATATATTTGGGGAATATTTGAGTACAGGAGTATATACAAATAAGGAGCAACCGCAGGGCCATTGGACTGAGCGTAATCATATGCAAAGATTTAAAGTAAATCTTGAAGGAACCACTGACCAAAATGTGTGTGAGAGGGACTGTTTGCTACCGCGCTGCGTGGCAAATAGAACTAAGTTACGGATGTCAGGAATCTGTACATAAAAGTTAAGGTGGAAAGGAGCCAGCAGAAGGGAAGATCACAAGAAGATCAGTGTTGGGAGAGGAAGTTCAGGGTGGTGAAAAGGTGCCTCAGAGGTAGCGGATAGAAATTTAGCTAAGCAGGAAATGCTTGTGGCATCGTAGGTTGTTCCCCCCTTCCCTTTGGCATCCGTCTCTCTGCGCACCCTCACCAGCTTTCAGTGGGAGACTAGGATTACTGGGGGGAACCGGGATTACGAGGGGGGATCGCTGCTGGAGGGAGCTCCTTTCCACCCGTTTCTCCTCCCGTTCCTTTCCGCTTTCTTCCCCTCTTGTCCCTTTTCCTTCCCTCTCCATCACTCTCTTGCTGTATCACAGCCACCGTTTTGCCACTGGTTCCCTTTCCCGGAGCCTGCTGCCAGCCCTGGCTTGCAGCACCCACCTCCGTGCGTGGGCAAGGCATGGACCGGCAGAGTCCCTGCCAGCCCAGCTGCACCGGGATCACACCTCCCTGTGACCCCCAGGGTGTCCTCAGCTCGGTTCCCCGTGCTGCTGCCAGTACCTCCACCGTGCCTGGACCGAGGTGCCCGGGTGTCCAGGCAGCTGCTGTTCACAAAAAACAGAATAAAACTCGATGAATTCCACGGGGACCGACCCTGACTGCAGGAGCGTCACCAGCAAGTCACCAGCCAGAGCTTTTTGTTCCTATTAACAGAGTTAGGAGCATTCCTTGGGAAGAGGAGGTGTTAGGAAAACACTGATACTTGTGGGGAGAGGGTGACTTGGCAGGAGAATAACACAATTATTTTCTTCTTTTAGGACATGAGGAAATAATATTGGCAATCAAACGCTTCTGCATCCAGAGTGAGAAGCGCTGACGTTGCCCCAGAAGTAAGTTGGCATCAATAAGCGATGGCACTGATCCTTCCTGAGGAGCTGGGGGGGAATAGCGGCAGAGGGATGGGCGCTGGATGGGGGGAGAAGGGCGGCTTCTCCTGGTCTTTTCCGTCCTCTGTGTGGCTATTTTAGTTACAGTGGACAAAAAATACTGGTCAGTTTTGCCTTCGCTATCTCCCAGCAAAGAGTTTCTCTTGGCCCTTTCACCTGCACAGCTTTTTCTCATAAGGAGTGATTCATGCGTGTGCTTTCGTATGGAAATAGATTTGCAAGACTTGCCAAACAACGCACCTCTTCAAAGCACAGCTGGGTGCTGACACGGCAGCGTTTCCCTCAGTCCAGAAAGTTAAATCCAGAAATAACCTCCCGTCTCCACCGGCTCGATGACTCACACGGGCTTTCGGGAGGGTGCAGGGATTCCCGTCCCCAGAAAGCCCCGCTGCTGCCGGGGGGGCTCAGGGAGGGCTTGGCTGCCGGGGAAGCGATGCTGAGCTGTCGGAGCCCGCGCGAGGAAGCGCCGGCCGGCTCCTGAGTCAGAGCAAACGGCTTCTGAGGGGGCCGAGAGTTAGAGGAGATGGGCAAGGAGGGAGCGGGGCAGCGACCTGAGGACAGGGTCTGAAGCGATGCTGGCAGGGCCGCCTGCCCTGAGTGCTAAAAAGCTGCCTTTCTCCCCCAAAGCTGGAGGAAAATGCCCCGGCTGTGCCCACGGAGCCGGCTTTCTGTGCCACGGAGGGGGCTCGTACCCCATGCCCGGGAAGGGCTGGGGCACAAACCTGCGACACTCCCTGCCAGAAACACCGGGCGAGAGCAGCGCAGCCCTCCCAGAGGGGTGTCTGCCCGTATCAGAAATCCTGTGGCCAGCAGGAGCAGGGAAGTGATTGTACCCCGGTGCTTGGCTCTGGTGAGGCCACAGTTCAAATCCTGTGTTCAGTGTTGGGCCCCTCACTACAAGAAGGATGCTGAGGTGCTGGAGCGTGTCCAGAGAAGGGCAACGAAGCTGGTGAGGGGGCTGGAGCACAAGTCTTATGGGGAGCAGCTGAGGGAACTGGGGTTGTTCAGTCTGGAGAAGAGGAGGCTGAGGGGAGACCTTATCGCTCTCTACAACTACCTGAAAGGGGGTTGTGGTGAGGTGGGTGTTGGTCTGTTCTCCCAAGTAACCAGCGATAGAACAAGAGGAAATGGCCTCAAGTTGCGCCAGGGCAGGTTTAGATTGGATATTAGGAAAAGCTTCTTTACTGAAAAGACTGGTCAAGCATTGGAACAGGCTGCCCAGGGAGGTGGTGGAGTCACCATCACTGGAAGTGTTCAAAAAACGTGTGGATGTGGCACTTCGAGACATGGTTTAGTGGGCATGGTGGTGTTGGGTTAACGGTTGGACTTGATGATCTTGAAGGTCCTTTCCAACCTTAATGATTCTGTGATTCAAAGCAGGCAGGCCCAGCTCGGGCTCCTCGGGGGTGCATCTCTTCAGCTTCCCCACAGGGAAAGGGGGGAAAGATGTCTGTGATTGTGGTCCTGCGTCACTCATTTTCCCAGCCATGGTTCCCGCAGTGGCTGGGCTGGTGGCTCCTAAATGACGTGTTTTCTGTTAAACCATCTAAGCCATCATGTGGCTTGTCCATCCTTGGACATGTCTTGCTCATCCTTGTGAAAGAGTACCTCTGTGGCGGTCTTCCGTAATGAGTGAACATATATCCCAGGAGATCTGAAGTAAACTATTCTGACTATTAAGATGTAGGTAGCCATTAAGATAAATATCCCCACAGTAGTTACAGAGCGCACGGTTACTCTGCACCGCCCCGGATTTCTTGCTGGGCTGGTTTTTGGAGTCTTTGCTCCTGTGCCAGTCCTACAGTACGAAGACTTAGGAAATACTTTTATCTTTTTCCTCTTCCTATGGGTTGTGCTTTTATTGTTTTCAAACACAGTTAACCCAACTTAACCTTTGTGTCTAGTGTGTTGAAATTACTCCCAGCTCCTCGCGGCTTCATCAGGAGTGTGAATGTAGCATCAGCAGAGGCTCTGCCTGCAAGGAGAGATATATACATGGAGGTATATCTGTATCTATATATAAGTTAACTAATACGGGTGTTTTCTGGAGAGAATATGACCTTTTTTCATCATTTTAGATTGGATCACCCCACAGGCATCAAGATACACAAGTGGGACGCTGCCATGTCTGCCTTTTTCCCCCCTTCCCTGCGTCCACATGTCTAGTCTGGCCCTTCCCCAGCTTTCTTCACTGCCCTTTGCTAGGAAGACAGAAGGAGCTTCTCCCCTCTCTGGGAAAGGGGAAGCATGGGCAGGACCCAGCGATTGCTTAAAACCAGCAGTGAAAACCTCTCAGCCCAGGTGCACGAGCAGCAGCACCCACAGCCCGTCCTTCCTGCTGGCACCGGTGGGTGCAAACCCCACGGCACGGGGTCCGTGGGGTCCAGGACCGGGAGGCATAGCTGTGGCTCACTGAGCCAAAATTTCTCAGCAACCAGAGCAGAGCCCAGCAAACATCACTTTTGAGCTGAAAAGTGCATGTCTGGGTAACATTATTGTTGTTTTTCTTACTGTTCCTGGCCTGGCAGCCTTGCCTGTCCATGCCCCACTTCTTCGGCCAAAGAAGGCTAGAGATGACCCTTTATAGATGGGGATGTGCTACAGAGGGGCCGAAGCCAGCAGCCGGGCTCGCCGGCTTGGAGCGCGCCGCACGTATTTGCAGAAAACCCGGACCTGCAGGAGCCTGGCAAGAGCGTATTTGTTATGGTGAAAATACTCTCCACTTTGCCAAAGCGTTCTTAGGAGAAGAGCGTGATACAGCCCGGAGCAGCAGGACAAAAGGCTATTTGCACCATTTAGAGCCGGTAGGGAGTTTTAGGTAATATTATTAACCGTGTAATGCTTTTTTAGTGAAGCTTGTGGAGGAAAACCTTTGTATCTAATGGAATAACTGTCATTATTTCCTGGCTCAGAAATATTTCCAGTCTCCCGCGGTATCATATGTACTGGAGAGGTCTCGGGTATTGCCTGTTTGCAAGGGCAGTGAAAGGCCAAGGCTGGGGGAGTGGAGGGAAAGGAGCGAGGAATGGGAGAAAGTATGATTTTAATAGCAGAAAATGCATTTGTTTCTAAAACTCCATTTTATTTTTTTTCTTTTTATCACCGAGATTAATTAAGAATAAAAATCCCTGAAATATGTATCATTTGAAAGACATCAGCTGGGAACGAAGCTTTAGCAAAATTGTCAAAAGACTAAGCGCATCATTTACTTCTGCGCCACAGCTGAGGTGCAACGAAAAATACATTCTGCTAGGCACTGAAAAGCAAATTAAGTTATGCTCCTGTGAACATTTGTATGTTGTTAGAATAAAACCCTGGGGTTTGGTAATTGCCTGGGGTACTAAAGCCTTCGGGGCGGCTGTTGCGTGGTGGGCTTGCCCGGTTACGGCAGGCTGCTGCTCCGTCAGTGGATCGCAGCGGATACACCCGTAGGAGCTGCCGGGGCCCGTGGGATGAGATGGCTTGAAAATCACAGACGAAAAGCGCGGTGGGACATGGGCCCCCTGCTGGGGCCGGCAGCCCCCCCCGCCGCTTCCCCAGGGAGCTCCTCTGCCTTCCCTCCCGTCCCGCGGGCTCCCTGGCAGGACGCGAGTCCTCCTCGGTGCAGAGGAAACGAGGGGAAGAACCCCAGGGTGACACACGTGTCACCTCTTTCTCCATCCCGTAAAGCTACTTGATGTTATGCAGTGTGACACCGGCGGTCAGGAGTGATGGGCGACGCAGGGAATAATTTACTTAAGTGATGTAAGTCATGCTTTCAATTCAGCCCTGCTCTTTCCCACCCCATCCGAGGTCTCCTGCTGGTGCCACAGCCTCCCGGGCCCTCGGCGAGGACTTCGTCCCCACCGAAAGCAGCTGCC